>NW_026994445.1:0-6650 GCF_028769735.1 Zonotrichia leucophrys gambelii
TCCTGGGAGGATCAAACCCTGGCCACAAGCTGCTTACTTGGTTTGGATAGTAAAAATCTTCCTGTACAAGCATACACAGGAGGGCCGCACTGGGCTTGGTTTGGAAGATGGGAGAGTATGGTCTGAGCCCAGTGCCTGTGGCGATGGTCTCTTCCTCCTGCATTCTCTTGATGAATTTGCCGACCAACTGTAGGAGAAGGGCAAGAAGCCAGGGATGTTGCATGGAGTGCTGCACACACGGTGCTGGGCTGAGCAGGGACAGCAGGCCCAGCCCAGGTGGGGGTGGCTGCAGGTACCTGCGCTGTTCTGCGGAAGCGGCCACGGCTGGACTCCTGCTCTTGTGTGCGCTCCAGGGCTGCATCTGGCAAAGAGCGAGCGCAGCCAGAGATGAGGGGCTGCGGGAGAGGCTGGAGAACGCGGCCCAGCCCTGTGCTCCCCAGGCAGGGAGAGCCCCAGGATGCCCCAGGGGATGGAGCAGGGCCACTGTGGGGTGTCTGCCCGGCCCCTCTTCCGTCCTGTCCATGGGAATGGGATGGGATTGGGTGGGATGGGATAAAATGGGATGGGATGGAATGGTGCCAAGTTGGCTGCAGGCACCAACCCTGTGGCCCAGCTCTGCCACTCACCCTCCTGCGGCAGCTCAAACGGCACCACCGCTTTGGTTTCATGTGCTGGGGCAGCTCCAGGGCCTTCTTCCTCCTCTTTCCCCCAGGCCACCTTGGTCACTTTCAGGGGTCTCTGCTCCATGATAATGACTGGATTTGTGTGCGCACCTGCTGAAGAGAAGCCTCGGGAAGGCCACAGGTCACCAAGTCCTGTGGTCTGGCCTCGAGCTCAGCTGCAGCAAGAACGCCTCGGAAAGGCTCCGGGTCAGACAGGAACGGGTGCGCAGTGCGAGGACTCCTCACGGCACCGCTCTGTCCCGTTCTGCCCCGTTGTGCGCTCCCAGCAGCCAGGCAAGCTTCTATTTCCCACGTGTCACAAAGGGCCCTTGGTCACCGGGTTCCATTCCATGGCACAGAGACCGTGCTGCTGCGTGCCACCCAGGGCCCTTGCAAACACTGCCTACTGCCCTGGGGCCGCCCCCAGCCCAGCCAAAGTGGCCCAGCTTGGAAGGAATCCCTGGCCCCAGGTGTCTAAACAGCCCAACAGGGTCTTTAGGAAGGGCTCAGACCATCAGCAAACGCTGCCCGGCACTGCGGGCTCAGTCCTATCCCCATATCTTTCCCTGAGCGCATTTGAATTTCTAAATTAGAATCATTTGAAGGGAGGAGATTTACATTTTCCATTTCAGAGAAGCCTTCTGCCTTCATTAGCAGACACCTCTCTTTTCAAACCAAGACAATTGTTTATCATCTTGCAGATGCGCAGGTGCTGGGGAGCCCCGTTTTACACAAGGGACCTGGAGAACCATTCCCAGCAATTGGGAAAATCCTCAGTGGTCCATCCACCCACGGATGAGGTCTCCAAATGTGCCCCGAAATTGGGTCTAGCTCTAGGGGACACAGCTAGGCCAAAGCCCAGACCTCTGCTGGGAGCCTTTCTCCTCAAATACCCTTCAAAGAAACCTCCATGCAAGTCAGTTGGGAAAGTTTCTTCAAATGATCCATTTCTGGCACATGATTACACAGGCTCATGTGAAAGATTCTAAAGCGGCCGCTCTGGAGTCAAAGAGCCAGCACTAAGAGTCCTTGTCATCTCTTTGTAGCTAAATCCCACTTTGGGGGTGTTGAAAGAGTTTGGAATGAGCTAGAGAGCGGACCTCTGAGTGTTTTAGATGATGCCATTGCTTTTTCTTCTCTTCTACATAGACAGGAAGGGTGAATTTGGTTCACATCTGCACTGCATGGCTCACAAGGCCCACAAGACTTGTAGTTACAAGAGCTTTGAAGGATTTCTTGGCCAAGAAGACATGGCCAACAAGGATATTTATGTTTTGGACCCAATCCTTCAATATTTCGTCTTAGGGACTCATGTTACAGTGTAAGCCTCCTTAGCCAATCATGTTATGACACACAAACATACAGCACTGCATCCTAAGCTTCTTGTTTACCATTGTAACTACTTTTACTTTTTCTAGATCTTCAGCACTAAACCTCTAAACTTTCCTCCACTTCAACGTTCCTCCCCGTGTCTCTGCTATAATAAACTAGAAATCCACATTCTCGCTTCTAGCACCTAAGTTTGGAAGCCCTTTCCAAGGTCTCTGATCAAATCCTGTGTTTAATTCTAAGCTTTGCTGACAAGACCAAAGGTCTGAGATTTCCCTGCATTTGGGTTTCCAACAGGGTCCCTCTTGCAAGTCAACTCTGGCAGGAACAGGGCGCGCAGCTGCCGGGGGGCTGCTTGTGGCCTCTGCCAGCCCATTGCCCAGGGCTTGCCAGCGCCCCAGCCCCTCAGGGGCTGCCCCAGCCCGGCCAAGCTGCCCGGCAGCAGCGCCGCAGCCCCACAGCAGCTCCAGAGCAGCCCCGTCCAGAGGCACCTGGGAGCCCTCAGCAAGGCAGCCAGCAGCACACGGGCAGGAGGACATGGATGGCGCTTCCTGCCTGGCACAGGGCTTGTGGCCATCTCCAGGCACCGCTCTGAGAGGGATCCCCGCAGCCCCGGCCCCTGCCCAGCCGCTCTGTGGGCAGCACAAAGGCTTCAGCAGAACTACCAAAGGCCAAGGGGCTTCTGGCCATTTCCCCTTGCCCACTACACACCTGGGCAGCTGGCTGTGCACAAGCACTTTTTCCCCTCCTCCCCTATGCCCTGCGGACCCTGGGCAGGAAAGAAATCCCCTTAAAGTCTGTATATTATAACTCATTCTATATTTTTCTTATTTATTTCTATTATAACACTTTCTATATTTATCTATACAAAGGATAAAAAATGCAATGAAAGGGAAAAAAATCTTAAAGAAAAGGAAAATCCCTGCTGGATCAGGTTGCCCCAGCAAAGAGAGCTTCCCGGATCAGCTCTCTACAGAGCTCCAGCAGTGCAGCCAGCTGAGCCGCGACAGACAAGGCTGAGTCATTGTTATTAATAAGAAGCTTGACTAGGCCAATATTCAAGTAGCAATCAATTTATTGTTTAATATGGTAAAGTATGAGCAATACAGCGCTGGGTACAGTGGGAGATGTTTTCCCTCCAACTGCACACCGATAATTGATGGTTATAGGTATTTATAGGGGTACTCATCAGTTTTTTTCAGCACTTTTTATTTCTAATCTTTTACTCATCAGCAATTTTTATTCGAAAATTATTACATCACAATTCTATACACTATTGTGATTTTAATTTCTCAGGATGTTTCTCAAAGGAGTATCCCCAGATGGTGACGGTCCAGTTTCCAAAAGAAGAAAGACTAATCCCATCTGGTGGGGTCCAGCTCCCCAGATGTGTGTCCACCTTTTAATTGCAGAGACTCTAAATCTCATAACAGTAATGTCCAGCTTCCCTTCGGTTGAAACCACAAACCCTTGAGGTGATGTTCATCTTCCTTTCTCAAGCTCTTTTTCTCTGCTTCAATAAGGCATGAGATAAGCGTATTTCCTTTATATATATTCAAAGCCATAGTTTCAAGGATACAAGTAATATTCCAAAAATATCCTTCAAAAGGTTATTATTGCAGAGCTTTTTATGGATTAAATGCAAGCAAAAAGCAACATCTTTAACACCTTAATTCCAATGCTCCTTAATCAACTAGGGTTAATTGCAAACAAAAGATAGGTTCAAAGGCCTTTTTCCATGCTTTATTTTCCTCAGTTATTATTAGAATTCACAGCTCTCCCATTGTCGATGTCCACACATTTCGCATTCGCAAGTACATACTTCGCCTGTTTGTACCTGACACGAAACACAGCTGTGCATCTCACATAATTGAAAGTAAGGGTATTCTTCTTTAATTTCATGCAACTATATTTAGTGATATTAGTGGTTTGAGCATTGCTGTACATCCTCCCAACTAGAAATTACCTGGTTCCACCATGTGGACTCAGGAGAATGTAACAGCTCCATCTTTTCAGGGAGGAGGCAGCACTAGGACCACAGTGATTGTTTCACACAGTAGACCCGAGCACACAGTTTGCTCCAGCTCGGAGCATGGGCTCATCCCAGCCTAAGAACTCCTGAAGGCTAAATTATTAGAAATAGCATACCCACAGGATCTGTGATGGCTGTCATGAGATAATCATCACACATCTGGATTTTTAAGACACAGGGCATAGTCTGGTACTTTCCAGTCCCTGGTGACATGACCTAATAGCAACATGCGCCTGGAGCTGCGCTAGTGCAGCACTCTGTGCTGGGGGAAGGAGGCACTGCTGGGCTGGGAGAGCACACAATTGGCAGCCCATGGCTGTGATTTACACAAAGCTGTTTGTGTCTTGTAAATAGATTTCTTTTCCTTCAGTGGTAGGGAGCCAGGAGATGCATTGGTCAGCAGCAGAACAGAGAACATCTTGGTGCAGAGCCAGGAGCAGGGGAAGGACAAGCCTTCCAGCACAGGGTACTCACATGGCTTTTGAAATGAAGAGCTGCAGCAAATGTGGAAGGGTAAATAAGGCCAGGAAATTTTTTGCTGTATGAATGAACTCCCTGCTATTTATGATGCAGAGTTTTCAGGGATGTTGCTTTGGAGCTGGGCTTCTGCTGGGCAAATGATTCTTCCCAAACTGAGGTGGGTGCCTTGTTATCATTCCCTGGCTCTACCTGTCCCTGTCTGGCTGCTCCTCAAAGCTCTGGCTTCAGCCCAATCTTCTGCCTTCTGAGCAGCAAGGTAAATGGTCCTTATCATTCAAATGATTTGACTTCAAATTGAAATGATTTGATTATTTTAACAACTGATTAAATCAGCTCCCTCTGATCCAATGGTGTTGGTGTCTGGGAACAGTGCAGCCAGGACTGAGATGCTCAGTACAGGCTGCAAAACCTGCTGGAAATGCATGACAGTATTTAGGTTGTTTATGACACTCCCCTGCCATTTCCTCATGCTGTTCCTGCACCTGTACTGGGTGGGCGAGGCCGTGCATGCCCTTTGAGCAGAGATGAACTTTTGGGGTCAGCTGCCTAATGGCCAGGAGGTGCCAAACTGTTTGGGTCACTGATGTTCTCTGCCTGCCCTGCAATTCATAGCCACCATTTCTCTCACCTCTTATTTCTTCTCCCTGGTACCTCTGCCACTACTTCAGCTTCTCAAACCTTTTTTTCTGTTTCTCCTCCCCTCTGGAAGTTGCCGTATCTTCTCTTCTCTTCCCAAGGAAGTGATGTGGGCTCATTTTCCTTCTCCAGTCTTCACACCTGGTTTGTTCCTTCCATGTGCTGGAAGATGCATTGGCACATGGATGTGGAGAAAACATCAGAGAGTGAACCAAGTCATGTACACCAAGAGAGATTAGATTATGTTATCACTGGGTTGTTTAGAATCATGGAATCAGAGAATCCTTAAAGTTGGGAAAGACCTTCGCAGAAATCAATTCCAACCATCAACCACACCATCACTATGTTCACCACTAAACCACATCCCAAGTCCCGCATCAACGTGTCTTCTGAGCTCTTCCAGGGATGGTGATTCTACCAGTGCCCTGGGCAACCTGTTCCAATGCTTTACAACCTTTTCCAAGAAGAAATGTTCCCTAATTTCCAATCTAAACCTCTCCTGGTGCAAGTTGAGACCTTTTCCTTTTGTCCTGTCCCTGTTCCCATGGGAGCAGAGCCCCACCTGGCTCCAGCCTCCTGGCAGGGACTTGTGGAGAGCCACGAGGCTCCCCCTGAGCCTCCTTTTCCCCAGGCTGAAACCTGGAGAAATTCCAACCCACAGTTCGAGTTGATTCAGAGGAACCAACAAATCTGTTTTAGGAACTGTTAAATGATGCTGGCTGTTCTTAGTAGTAAAAACCAGAAAACAAATGAGATATGCCCAGCAGCTCAGTGTGGTGAGTTGTGCTAGGAAAGAGCCCACTCCAGACTCCAATGGCACAAGCATCAGCACCAGATTCTGCCTGGGATAACCTCTGTGATTTCCTCTCTCAACTTAGGCAGCTGAAATAATAACTGATCCACATGAACCAAATCTTCACAGTGGGTACGTTTCTTCCCTACTGTTTCCAAACAAAAATCAAACATAAACAGTGAGAAATTATTTCATCTCTACTAATGAGTGGCAGCATGAGAACTCAGCAATATGTTAAGAGAAAATCTCCCTGGTACACTGAATTACATTTTTCCTGGAGTGAAGCAAGAACCCTTGTGATTGAAAAACTCCCTTTCCAGACTCAGAGATTGTTTTTATAAAGTATTAAAAAAAAAGTATAATGTTCCAAATCTCAGCCAGGAAAGCAGTGGTAATAATTCTTCCCTAATGCCTCTGAAATTAAGCTCCACTTAGCCTGAATTTTTTCAGTTTGGAGTGTATGTATACACAATATTGCTAACATATCCCTGCAGTAGATGTGTGCAGTGTGTGCTGCAGTGCCCAGCTGCTGGCTCTGTCACCCCAGAAACTGCTGCTCCATCCCCACGGGCTGCAGGCCCCCATGGGCAGGGCTGGGCTGTGGCGGCTGCTCCTGTGCACGGCCTCCCCTTCACATCCCTGCCAGAGTCACGGGCAGCTGCCTGTGGCCCCCGAGCGCGCTCAGGAACTGACCACTGCTGCGAGCCTGGTGCTGACC
>NW_026994446.1:0-6648 GCF_028769735.1 Zonotrichia leucophrys gambelii
CG
This sequence comes from Zonotrichia leucophrys gambelii, assembly GCF_028769735.1. Lineage (NCBI taxonomy): Eukaryota > Metazoa > Chordata > Aves > Passeriformes > Passerellidae > Zonotrichia > Zonotrichia leucophrys. Next base: position 3 of record NW_026994446.1, read on the forward strand.
AATAAGACCCGCCCTCAATCCGCTGGCGATGCAGGCCTGCCTTTCATGGCCCCTGCGTACTGTGCCTTTCAGGCCACCCCGTCCACAATTCGCGAACAGCCACTCCCCCGGCCACGAACCAAACACGGCCCTTTCCCTGGCAACAACACCCTTCTGCCGATCGGCATTCCCTTCACAGACCATCCTGGTCCACTTTCGGACCACCCGGGATTCAGCCAGCGCCCACTCCGCCCTCCCCAACAAAACACCCCTTTTCCTGGCAAAATGACCCTGCCTTCATCGCGATTGCAGGGCCACTTCTTATCAACCCCGACTCGGCAAAGGTCACCTCTCTGGAACCACCCGGTGAATCAACCCGGCCTCCCAGCACAGCCCGCCAATCAGGGCCTTCCCTAAACACCCCCCTGGCTGCAATTCATGGCACTCTCTTCAAGCGCCAGCCGGCCACCTCACGAACCACTGCTTCTGGATAGACCGCGCCATCCGAAGCCCAAACAAACCAGCCTCCCTGGACTGCCTCTCTGGGGCATCGGACTGCTTTCGACCGCCCATCCACGGCCACCTTCACGGGACCTTGCAGATTCGACGCGGCTCACAGGCCCCCACCAAACACGCCTCCCTGGAGAACGACCTCCGTATCGTGGAATTCAGGAGCCACTGCACTCACCAGCCACGCATGGCCCTTTCCTGGAACTGACGGACGGCCGGCATCAGCAGGCCCACACAAACCAGCCCCTCGGAACAATCCCCTTCTGGGGCATTGCAGGAGACTGCTCTCTCACACCCTGGCACTGTGCCACCTTTCATCTGGGAACCATCCTGCGTATCGTGGATTTCAGGAGCCAGCCGCCATCCCACACAGGCCCAACACAAACACGGCCCTTCCGAAAAAACACCCCCTCTGCTGGCAGATTGAGAGCCACTTCCTATCAACCACCGACTGCACTGTCCACTTCATCTGGACATCCTGTGATTTCCAGCGCACTCCAGCCACAGCCCAACAAACACGCCCTTTCCTGAAATACCCCCTGGCAGATTGCAGAGCCATTCCTACAAACCCGACTGCACTGTGCACTTATTGAACCATCGTATGATTTCAAGCCACCGCCACCCAGCAGCCAAACAACGCTTTCTGAAACACCCCCTGCGCAATGCAGACCATCAACAGCCACGCACTGCACTTTCATCTGAACCACATCGTGATTCAGACCAGCCACTCCCACAGCCCAAAATACGCCTTCTGGAAAAACTGACCCATCTGCGCAGATGCAGAGCCCTCTTACACACCGACTGGCATGGCCACCTTTCATCTGGGAACCATCCTGCGTATGGATTTTCAGACAGCCGCACTCCCCAAGGCCCAACACAAACACGGCCCTTTCCCTGAAAAACTACCCCCCTTCTGCTGCAGATTGCAGAGCATTCCCCATCAAACCACACTGCATGTCCACTTTCATCTGGAACCACCTATGTGATTTTCAAGCAGCGCCACTCACACGCCAAAACCGCCCTTCCGAAAACTAGCCCGTGCAGAGCAGACACACACCCACTGCACTGTGCCCTTCACGAACATCCGCTACGTATTCAGAGCCAGCGCACTCCACACAGCCCCAAAACACGCCCTTCCCGAAAACTACCCCCTGGCAATTGCAGCATCCTCAAACACGATGGCAGGGCCTTCATCGGGACCTCGCGATGATTTTCAGACCACCGGCACCCCCACGCCCAACCAAACACGCCTTTCCCTGAAAAACTCCCCTTCTGCTCAATTGCGGACCACTCCTACAAACACGCGGCATGGTGCCACTTCACGCAGTGGATTTTCGGCACGCCATCCCAGCCAAGGCCAAAACAGGCTTTCTGAAAAAACACCCTTCTCTGCAATGCGGACTTCAACCCCGACTGCCTGTCCACTTCCTGAACCATCCTGTATGTGTTCAGACACGCACTCACCAGCCCAAAACAGCCTTCCGAAAATCCCTGCGCATCGGACATCCCTCACACCGATGCCACCTTACTGAACACCTGATGGATTCAGGCAGCCGCACTCACCAGCCCAACAACGGCCTTCCTAAAAACCCCGCTGCAATGCGACATTCTATACACCACTGGATGGGCACCTCTCGGACATCCGGATGGTTCACCCGCCACTCAGCCAAGCCAAACAGCTTTCCCTAAAAACTACCCCTCGCGGAATTCAGACCTCTCTACCACACTGGATGTGCACCTTCGGACACCGCGTGGATTCAGCCCGCCTCACCCACCCAAAAAGCCTTCCTGAAAAACTACCCCTCTGGCTGGATGCAGACCTGCTTAACGCCTGGCCGTCACTTCTGGACATCCGTATGGATTTTCACCCGCACCCCGCCAGCCCACAACAGGCCTTCCAAAAAACACCCCCTCTGGGATGCAGACTCACAACCCGCACGTCACTTCCGTCTCTATCAAACCAGCCCGACTTGGCACTGGTGCCACCTTTCATCTGGGAACCATCCTGCGTATCGTGGATTTTCAGGAGCCAGCCGGCCACTCCAGCCACAGGCCCCCGAACACAAACTACGGCCCTTTCCCTGGAATAAAACTGACCTCCCGTCATCGGCTGGCAGATTGCAGGAGCCACTTCCTCTATCAACCAGCCCGACTGGCACTGGTGCCAACTTTCATCTGGAACCATCCTGCTATCGTGGATTTTCAGGAGCCAGCCGCCACTCCCAGCCACAGCCCCCGAACACAAACACGGCCCTTTTCCTGGAAAAAAACTACCCGCCCCTCTGGCTGGCAGATTGCAGGAGCCACTTGCTCTATCAAACCAGCCCGACTGCACGGTGCCACTTCATCTGGAACCATCCTGCGTATCGTGGATTTTCAGGGCCACCGCCACTCCCACCACAGGCCCGAACAAAACACGGCCCTTTTCCTGGAAAAAAACACCCCCTTCTGCTGGCAGATTGCAGGAGCCACTTGCCTCTATCAACAGCCCGACTGACTGTGCCACCTTTCATCTGGGAACCATCCTGCGTATCGTGGACTCAACCCACCGACTCGCACTGGTGCCACCTTTCATCTGGAACCATCCTGCGTATCGTGGATTTTCAGGAGCCAGCCGGCCACTCCCAGCCACAGGCCCCCAAACACAAACACGGCCCTTTTCCCTGGAAGTAAAACTGACCTGCCCGTCATCTGGCTGGCAGATTGCAGGAGCCACTTGCCTCTATCAATCCAGCCCGACTTGGCACTGGTGCCACCTTTCATCTGGGAACCATCCTGCGTATCGTGGATTTTCAGGAGCCACCGGCCACTCCCAGCCACAGGCCCCCAACACAAACCACGGCCCTTTTCCCTGGAAGTAAAACTACCCTCCCTCATCTGGCTGGCAGATTGCAGGAGCCACTTCCCTCTATCAACCAAGCCCGACTTGGCACTGGTGCCACCTTTCATCTGGGAACCATCCTGCGTATCGTGGATTTTCAGGAGCCAGCCGGCCACTCCCAGCCACAGGCCCCCGAACACAAACCACGGCCCTTTTCCCTGGAAAGAAAACTAATCCACCCCGCTTCTGGCTGGCAGATTGCAGGAGCCACTTCACTCTATCAAACCAGCCCGACTCGGCACTGGTGCCACCTTTCATCTGGGAACCATCCTGCGTATCGTGGATTTTCAGGAGCCAGCCGGCCACTCCCAGCCACAGGCCCCCGAACACAAACCACGGCCCTTTTCCCTGGCAAACAAAACTCACCCGCCCTGCTTCTGGCTGGCAGATTGCAGAGCCACTTGCCTCTATCAAACCAGCCCGACTCGGCACTGGTGCCACCTTTCATCTGGGAACCATCCTGCGTATCGTGGATTTTCAGGAGCCAGCCGGCCACTCCCAGCCACAGGCCCCGAACACAAACCACGGCCCTTTTCCCTGGAAGAAAACCGACCCCCCCGTCATCTGGCTGGCAGATTGCAGGAGCCACTTGCCTCTATCAAACCAGCCCGACTCGGCACTGGTGCCACCTTTCATCTGGGAACCATCCTGCGTATCGTGGATTTTCAGGAGCCAGCCGGCCACTCCCAGCCACAGGCCCCCGAACACAAACCACGGCCCTTTTCCCTGGAAGTAAAACTGACCTGCCCGTCATCTGGCTGGCAGATTGCAGGAGCCACTTGCCTCTATCAATCCAGCCCGACTGGCACTGGTGCCACCTTTCATCTGGGAACCATCCTGCGTATCGTGGATTTTCAGGAGCCAGCCGGCCACTCCCAGCCACAGGCCCCAACACAAACCACGGCCCTTTTCCCTGGCAAAAAAACTCACCCGCCCCGCTTCTGGCTGGCAGATTGCAGGAGCCACTTCCTCTATCAAACCAGCCCGACTCGGCACTGGTGCCACCTTTCATCTGGGAACCATCCTGCGTATCGTGGATTTTCAGGAGCCAGCCGGCCACTCCCAGCCACAGGCCCCCGAACACAAACCACGGCCCTTTTCCCTGGAAATAAAACTACCCAGCCCGTTCTGGCTGGCAGATTGCAGGAGCCACTTGCCTCTATCAAACCAGCCCGACTCGGCACTGGTGCCACCTTTCATCTGGGAACCATCCTGCGTATCGTGGATTTTCAGGAGCCAGCCGGCCACTCCCAGCCACAGGCCCCCAACACAAACCACGGCCCTTTTCCCTGGCAAGAAAACTCCCCCCCCGCTTCTGGCTGGCAGATTGCAGGAGCCACTTGCCTCTATCAAACCAGCCCGACTTGGCACTGGTGCCACCTTTCATCTGGGAACCATCCTGCGTATCGTGGATTTTCAGGAGCCAGCCGGCCACTCCCAGCCACAGGCCCCCAACACAAACACGGCCCTTTTCCCTGGCAAAAAAACTACCTGCCCGCTCTGGCTGGCAGATTGCAGGAGCCACTTGCCTCTATCAACCAGCCCGACTCGGCACTGGTGCCACCTTTCATCTGGAACCATCCTGCGTATCGTGGATTTTCAGGAGCCAGCGGCCACTCCCAGCCACAGGCCCCAAACACAAACACGGCCCTTTCCCTGGAATAAAACTGACCTGCCCTCATCTGGCTGGCAGATTGCAGGAGCCACTTGCCCTCTATCAAACCAGCCCGACTGGCACTGGTGCCACCTTTCATCTGGGAACCATCCTGCGTATCGTGGATTTTCAGGAGCCAGCCGGCCACTCCCAGCCACAGGCCCCCAACACAAACCTACGGCCCTTTTCCCTGGAAGTAAAACTGACCTGCCCACTTCTGGCTGGAAGATTGCAGGAGCCACTTGCCTCTATCAAACCAGCCCGACTCGGCACTGGTGCCACCTTTCATCTGGGAACCATCCTGCGTATCGTGGATTTTCAGGAGCCAGCCGGCCACTCCCAGCCACAGGCCCCCAACACAAACCACGGCCCTTTTCCCTGGCAAAGAAAACTCACCGCCCGCTTCTGGCTGGCAGATTGCAGGAGCCACTTGCCTCTATCAAACCAGCCCGACTTGGCACTGGTGCCACCTTTCATCTGGGAACCATCCTGCGTATCGTGGATTTTCAGGAGCCAGCCGGCCACTCCCAGCCACAGCCCCAAACACAAACCACGGCCCTTTTCCCTGGCAAAAAAACTACCCGCCCGCTTTTGGCTGGCAGATTGCAGGAGCCACTTGCCTCTATCAATCCACCCGACTCGGCACTGGTGCCACCTTTCACCTGGGAACCATCCTGCGTATCGTGGATTTTCAGGAGCCAGCCGGCCACTCCCAGCCACAGGCCCCCGAACACAAACTACGGCTCTTTTCCCTGGAAAAAACTGACCTGCCCTCTTCTGGCTGGCAGATTGCAGGAGCCACTTGCCTCTATCAAACCAGCCGACTCTGGCACTGGTGCCACCTTTCATCTGGGAACCATCCTGCGTATCGTGGATTTTCAGGAGCCAGCCGGCCACTCCCAGCCACAGGCCCCCAACAACAAACTACGGCCCTTTTCCCTGGCAATAAAAACTCACCCGCCCGCTTCTGGCTGGCAGATTGCAGGAGCCACTTCCTCTATCAAAAACCAGCCGATTTGACACTTGGGCGCACCTTTCATTGGGACCAACCTGCGTATCGTGGATTTTCAGGAGCCAGCGTCCACTCCCAGCCACAGGCCCCCACAACAAAACTACGGCCGTTTTTCCCTGGGAAGAAAAACTTACCTGGCTGTCAATCTGGCTGGCAGATTGAAGAGCCACTTGCCTCTATCAAACCAGCCCGCCTCGGCACTGGCCAGCTTTCACTGGGAACCATCCTGCGTAATCGTGGATTTTCAGGAGCCAAGCCGAGCCACTCCCACCACAGCCCCCGAACACAAACCACTGGCCCTTTCCCCTGGCAAACAACTCACCCCGCCCGGCTTCTGCGCTGGCAGATTGCAGGAGCCACTTGTGCCTCTATCAATCCAGCCTGTCTCGGCAACGTGCCTACCTTTCATCTGGAACCATCCTGCGTAACGGATTTTTCAGGAGCCAGCTGACACCTCCCATCCCCAGCCCCCGAACACAAACCACGGCCTTTTCCCTGGCAAACAAAACTTCTCACCCACCCCGCCATTTGGCTGCCGATTGCCCGGAGCCACTTACCCTCATCAACCACCCGTCTCGGCACTGGTGCCAACTTTTATCTGGAACCATCC
>NW_026994447.1:0-6646 GCF_028769735.1 Zonotrichia leucophrys gambelii
TTAGGGGAAATCTCCAAGAGGGAGCCCCCCAGAACAAAACAAACCTCCAACCACCCCTCCCCAACACCGGGTTCGGGAAGGAATTTCTCGGAGGAGCAAAGTGGAAAACAAAACCTATTTATTTACAAGTAACAAAAGAACACTCCCCAACACAAGAAAAGAAAAGGGACCAGACTGTGTTGTGGAGGGCGCCGAATCTTCTCTAGCAGGCTTCGGGTGTCCTGGAGCTCGCAGGTCAGAATCCGCAGAATCCGGAGCCGGTCCAGTATCTTCAGGGGAGGGTAAGAAAGAGAGAGAGAGAACAAAAGAAAAAGGAAAAAAAAAAAAAAACAGCGCAAAAGCAAAAAGCAAGCAAGCAAGCAAGCAAGCAGCAAGCAAGCAGCAAGCAAGCAGCTAGCAAAGCCAAGCAGCAAAAGCCAAAAGCCAAAAGTGCCTGGTCACACCCCCCCCCCCCCCCCTCCTCTCTTCCCCATCCCGCCACAGCCAGACTGCCGGGGGGGGGGGGGTGGGGGAAAAGGCACAGCTGCCAGACATAACACACGATATTGGGATAAAGGCTGTCACCCCACGACACCTGGCAACACCCTTCTCCAGGAGCAAATCCAGCAGGGCGGCACTGGTCTCATGATTGAGGAGCTCTGAGTGAGCTCTAAGCTCAGTGCCCATGGTGCTGGTCTCTTCCTGCCGAATGCTCCGGATGAAGTCGCAAACGAGCTGTAGGAGAAGGGCAAGAAGCCGGGGATGTTGCATGGAGTGCTGCACACACGGTGCTGGGCTGAGCAGGGACAGCAGGCCCAGCCCAGGTAAGGGTGGCTGCAGGTACCTGCACTGTTCTTCGGAAGCGGCCACGGCTGGATTCCTGCTCTTGTGTGCGCTCCAGGGCTGCATCTGGCAAAGAGCGAGCACAGCCAGAGCTGAGGGGCTGCGGGAGAGGCCGGAGAACACGGCCCAGCCCTGCGCTCCCCAGGCAGGGAGAGCCCCGGGATGCTCCAGGGGGAGGGAGCACGGTGGGGTGTCTGCCCGGCCCCTCTTCCGTCCTGTCCATGGGCATTTCCCCAGGGGATGGGATAGCATGGCATGGCATGGCATGGCATGGCATGGCATGGCATGGCATGGCATGGCATGGCATGGCATGGCATGGGGCCAAGCTGGTTGCAGCCTCCAGCCCTGCAGCCCAGCTCAGCCACTCACCCTCCTGTGGTGGATTGAACGGCACCACCTCTTCCATGTCCTGTGCTGGGGCAGCTCCAGGGCCTTCTTCCTCCTCCTGCTTCACCCAGACCAGTTTGGGCACTCTCGGGGCTCTCTGCTCCATGGCTGTGCCTGGAGCGCGCCCCAGCAGCGATCCCAGCCGGTGCCGCTCCTGCAGGGCATCCTGTGCCTCACCTGCGGGCGGGACGCGGCGGTCAGCGCTCGGCCCGGGGCCAGCAACGGCCCCCGAGCGCCCCTCACCCGCCCCGGGCCGGCCATGCCCAGGCGTTCGCTCCCGGGAACGCGGGACGGGAGGCTCGGGGCCGGCGGCCGCGCTGCCGAGCGGCGGAGCTCGGGCCGGGGAAGCCGCAGCGGAGGCGGCGGGAGCGGCCGCGCCGCGTGTGCCCTCCGCAGGCCCCGAGAGGAGCTGGCGCCGGGGCCGGAGCCGGGCTCGGGCTAGGCGGAGCCGAAGGGCGGCGTTGCCGCCCCGGCCCCACGCACTGATGCCCGCCCAGCAGCGCCACCGCCAGTACGGCCAGAGCCGGGCGAACGCGAGACCCTGGCGGGACGGCCGGGGCCGGGCACGGGGCAGCCCCGCCCGGGGCCGGGGGCGGGCCGGGGGCATGGCCCGGCCCGGCAGGGGAGAGGGAGGCGGGGAGAGGAGAGGGACGCCGGGCAAGGAACCCCGAGAGAAGGGTGCCCGATAGCGGGGAAGGAAGAGAAAAAAAAAGAAAAAGAAAAAGAGGAAGAAAAACAAAAAGAAAAAGAGAAACAGCATTCTAAATTATCTGTTTTTTCGCTGCCGCTGCCGCTGCTACCGCCGCTGCTGCTGCCGCTGCCGCTGCTGCAACTGAAGCACCGGGGCCGTTCGTCCCCGTGTCCGTTCCCCGCTCGCCCCACGAGCCCCACGTTCCAGCCCCGCGCGCCCCGGGGACAGCCCCTCCGTCTGTCCAAACACGGGAACTTTGCAGCGCTGAGCGCAGATGCAGAGCCCTGACTCCTGCACACTGGCACAGCGATCCCCTCGCTCGCTGCTGTGCATTGTCCTTGCTGAGGGTCAAACACTGTCGGGCCACCTTCCCTTGGGGTAGGATTCCTACCTGACCCCAGCACTGCATTTACACCTCCAGTGTTGTTTTCCCGTAAAAACAGGAGAAGGAAAACTGTGTGTGGCTCATGGTATTTTAGAGTGTCTAAAAATCTCTAAGTCACTGATCTTCAGGTGACGTGCATCTGGAATTACTGGGTTGCAACATGGAAAAGGGAAGCACAGAAATAAATAAAGGGAAACATCTTGGATCGTTTCTTTCATTTTCATTTCACTTCTGGAAAGCTGTTTCAGTTTTCTAGGAGTCTTCTCCTGTCTGCTCTTCCCAAGAACCTCTCATGGAGAACAAGGTCAAGCTTCTGTAACAAGAATTTCCATCAGGAAATTATGCCACTGGTGCAATTTTCATTGTGACTGTTTGTGCTGGTTTCGGGCAAATTTTGGGAGGAAATCTCCAAAAGGGGTCCATCTAGAAAGCAAGTTCAAGTGGCCCCTCCTCCTACTAGTTCCGGAAATAACTCAAGAAAAGTGAAAAAAACCCAGTTTATTTAACAAGTAAATTATTCTCAAGCATGAAAAATGAATAATATTAAATAAAACCTTGGACAGTGCTGAAGAGATGGCAAATTCAGAAAGTCCTTTTTGTGGGTTGTGGTTGGCTCCCTCGGTCTCTTCTAAGTCCCTCTGGCGCTGGAATGCAGCGTCCCAGAACTTGGGGGGGGGGGCACAGGTGTGAGCTGCTGCTGGTGTTTTTCTGGGTTTTCAGTCCAGAGCAGGTTAAAACAGTTCCAAGAAAAAGGAAAGTCACAGTCCAAAGAAACTTCTCTGCCTAAGCTAGCTAAAACCAAATTGCTAGACCTGGGCTGTGAAGACATCCGGAAATTTCCAAATCTGGGCACTGGCGGTCCCAGCAAACACCAGAGCTGGAGTCAGAACCTGTAAATTTCTAAAATTTTAGATTTCTGTTCCAGCAAATCACTGGACTTGGGCTGTGTGGGCACCAGGAAATTTCCAAATCTGGGTACTGGGGCAGCAAACACAAGATGTGGGAGGTGCCAGACCCAGTAGCAGGAAGTTGCCAGGTTTTGGATTTCTGTACCAGGAAATTGCTGCACTTGGGCTGTGCCAGAATAGGGAAATTTTTGGATCAAGGCACTGGCAGTGCCAGCAAACCCCACATTTCAGGAAGGATTGGATCTGGACCCTTCCCTTCCCTTCCCTTCCCTTCCCCTTCCCTTCCCTCCTCCCTTCCCTTCCCTTCCTTCCCTTCCCTTCCCTTCCCTTCCCTTCCCTTCCCTTCCCTTCCCTTCCCTTCCCTTCCCTTCCCTTCCCTTCCCTTCCCTTCCCTTCCCTTCCCTTCCCTTCCCTTCCCTTCCCTTCCCTTCCCTTCCCTTCCCTCCCTCAACAAGGTGCCAGAGGGGCTGTAGAGCAGCCAGGCAGAAAGGGACCTGCAGGAACTCATGGACAGCAGGCTGGACATGAGCCAGCAGTGTGCCCAGGTGGCCAAGAAGGCCAATGGCTCCTGGCCTGGATCAGGAATGGTGTGGCCAGCAGGAGCAGGGCAGGGATTCTTCCCCTGTGCTCAGCAGTGGTTGGGCAGCACCTCAAGTGCTGTTTGCAGTTCTGGTACCCCCAATTTAGGAAGGACATGGAGGGGCTGGAGCGTGTCCAGAAAAGAGCAACAAGGCTGGGGAGGGAGCACAAGAGCTTTGAGGAGTGGCTGAGGGAGCTGGGGTTGTTTATCCTGGAGAAGAGGAGGCTCAAGAGAGACAAGGTGGTGTCAGGGCACAGGTTGGACTTGATGATCTCCGTGGCCTGTTCCACCCTTGCTGATTCTGGGATTCTCTGAAACCACCCTTGGAGCAGTTGCAGGATGAGCCCTGGGCCTCCTCTTCAGCAGCTCCAGCAGCCCAGGTCCCTCAGCTTCTCCTGCCAGCCCCAAAGCCCATCCTGTCAGTCCTGCTGAGCCTCTGCAGCTCCTCCTCACTGCCCAGAACAGGGAGCCCCAGAGCCAGACACAGAGCAGCACAAGGCACTGCAGGAGCCTGCAGACAATTCCTGCAGCACTTTTATGATGATCCTGCTGCCCAAGGGACATTCCCATGGGGCCAAGTCAGGAACTGCAATGGGGAGTGGGGCCAGAGAGGAAAGGTGAAGCCAAGGAAATGCGCAGGGCAGTTTGGGGGTGGCTGCCCTGGCTGTGAGCAACAGCGTCTGCAGTGGGACAGGAAACTCCCAGCTGATGGGAACAAATTTTCTGGCTGACTGCAGGGGCCAGGACAAAGCTGAGTGGTTTCCCTGGTGTCCCCCAGCCCTTGCTGGCCCCAGGGGCTGATGGCATTTGTGCTCCCTCAGGTTCATGTCCTCACAGTAACAGCATGGGGGTGCTCCCCCTGCTGTGTGCAATGCAAACAGGGGCTGCTGAGCCAGTGCTGCCGTGTCTGTGCCTGCAAGGATGGGGCATCTGTGTGAGCTGGGGGAAAGGCCAGGGCTGCAGAGGGGGGATGTTGTTGGCAGCTCCATGAGGACACTCTGGGATGCTGCCCCGGGCTGTGCAGCGCACTGGGGATGGATCAGCCCCTGCTCTGCTGTTCCTTCCCATCTCCCCCATGGCCCTTGCAGAGCAGCGGCTGTTGCTGTCCTCAGCTGCCACGGCAACCCTCAGGACAAAGTGGTGCCTGGGCTGTTCCAGGTACAATTGCAGTGACACTGGTTGGTGCCACCAGGTGCCATGGCAATGGCCACAGGGACCCGGTCCTTGGTTTAGTGCCATGGCAACCAATGCCCCGAGCCTTTGTGGTAGTTTGTGGCCATGGAAAGCTGCCCTGGGCCCTTGCTCAGGGCTGGTGTCAGTGCCCAGAGCCAGAGGGGATCCCTTGCTGGGGGCTGTGCCATGGCCACCTGCCCTGTGCCACGCTGGCCGCTCAGGCACCAGGAACCAGCAGCCAACGGCACTGCCAGGGCCAAAGGCCAGGTCAGCCAGACAGAAAGGGGCAGGGCTGGGCACTGTTTCCATGGCAACCGGCAGTGGAGGGGACACCTGGGTCACCTGGCCTGGCAGTTGCCATGGAAACCCCTGGCAGGGACTGAGGGCACAGCCCCTGGCACTGAGACACTGCTGGGCCGGGTGCTGAGCACAGGGCTGAGCACGCAGAGATGGTTTTGTTCTTGCTGAGCTGCAGCACAGCCAAGGCCTGTCCTGCCCCTCGTCAGCCACGCTGGGGAGGGGCTGGGGCTGCGGGGGAGCTGGGCAGGGGACACAGCCAGGACAGGGGACCCCAACTGACCCCGGGCATAGCCCAGACCAGAGCACATCGTGCTCAGGGTGTGACGGGGGGAACAGGGAGGAAGGGGGGAATTTTGGAGTGAGGGCTTTTGCCTTCCCAGGGAACACATAGGCAAGAGGGGGCCCTGTTTCACCAGTTGGCAGGGTCACTGCCAAAGACACAGACACCAACTTAAGGAATTGTGTCATTTATATCATGCACACCTGCCAAGAATTACAAAAGGATAAACTCAGCAAAGCACATCATCATTAGCAAAGAATTACAAAGGAAGATCAGCAATCCATCATAACTCATTGTTACATTTTGATGACCAATCCCTTGGTGAAACACTAGAGGTGTTTGTGGCAGACAAAGATTCTGGCTGACTATCAAGGTACACCTTACAGACACCAGTAGTACTTTAGTGACACCGTTCTTCATTCTTTTTTTTCAATCTCATTCAAATTAGGAACAAGAATTCTGTTGTCCATGGAGCTGGCTGGAATTCCTGTGCAAGTCCCTCAGTGTCACAGCAGCCTTCACATGGAGCCTTCACATGGAGCCCCGTGGATCAGAGCATTTCCCAAAGGGGCCCTTGGGGCAAACAGGGAGATCTGGTCTGGCAGGATGTGCTAAACCATATAAACAATATATACATATTGTTTTACACATATGTGTATACACATATATACCCACATATATATGTGAATATATTAATATATATATGAATTATATATATGTATATATGTATATATATATATATTATATATGTCTTATTATACTATAAAAATGTATCTAGATATTTATGATATCAATATTTCACTTGTACAAATGCATATCAGCTCAAGATTAAAACCTTCTTCTGTTGCTCAATGTGGGAGCATTCCAACAATAACTGTTCCTTCTGAAGGTGCTGTTTCCTATGTACTCTCAACAAATTCATCTTTGTCTGCCCAAACCCACAAGGTCTTTTCCTTTTCCATGTGCAATTTTTGGATGCATTTGAAGCCCATATAAACAATATATACAATTTTTTTACACATATGTTATAACATATATACCCACATATATATGTGAATTATAATAATATATAAATTTAAAAAATGAATATGTTATATATATTTTATTTTGTCTTTTTTTT
>NW_026994448.1:0-6643 GCF_028769735.1 Zonotrichia leucophrys gambelii
GCCACCGGGGCCCCTCCCAGCCAAGGGGCCCCCGAAAAACAAACCCCGGCCCTTTTTCCCTGGCAAACAAAACTACCCCCCGCTTTTTTGGTGGAATTTTCAGAGCCATTCCTATCAAAAAGCCCGACTCGCACTGGGGCCACCTTTCATCTGGGAACCATCCCGCTATGTGGATTTTAGGAGCCACCGGCCACTCCCACCACAGGCCCCCAAAAACAAACACGGCCCTTTCCCTGGAAAAAACTACCGGGTGCTTCCCGGGTGGAGATTGCAGAGCCACTTCCTCTAAACCACCCAAATGGCACTGGGCCACCTTCATCTGGGAACCATCCTGCGTATCTGGATTTTCAGAGCCCCCGGGCCCCCCAGCCACAGGCCCCCGAACACAAACCACGGCCCATTTTTCCCGGGAAATAAAACTGACCTGCTTTTCTGGCTGCAGATTGCAGGAGCCACTTGGCTCTTCAAACCCCCCAAATTGGCACTGGGCCACCCTTTTATCTGGGAACCATCCTGCGACGTGGGTTTTCGGAGCCACCGGCCCCTCCCAGCCCAGGCCCCCGAACACAAACACGGCCCTTTCCCTGGAAGTAAAAGCCTGCGGTCATCGGCTGGGAGATTGCAGGGGCCCCTTGCCCCTATCAACCACCCGACTGCACGGGCCACCTTTCATCTGGGGGAAACCATCCTGCGTATCTGGGTTTTCAGGAGCCCCCGGCACCCCGCCACCGGCCCCCGAACACAACACGGCCCCCTTTCCCTGGAAAAAACACTACCGCGTTCTCGGCTGGGGATTGCAGGGGCCACTTCCCCCTTTTAAACCACCCGACTGCACTGGGGCCACCTTTTCTGGGAACCATCCCGATGGGATTTTCAGGGACGGCCCCCCCAACCACAGGCCCCAAAAAAAACTACGGCCCTTTTCCCCCCAAAAAACTTCCCACCCCCATCTGGCTGCAATTGCAGGAGCCACTTTAAACAAACCCCCACTTGGGACTTGCCACCTTTCTGGAACCCTTTTGTGGATTTTCAGGGCCACCGGGCCCCCCCCGCCACAAGCCCCCCAAAAAAACACGGCCTTTTTCCCCGAAAAAACTACCGCCCTTTTCGGGAATTGCAGAGCCACTTTTTATCAAACCGGCCCAAATTGGCACTGGTGCCCCCTTTCATCTGGGGAAACCCCCCGTAAATTTTGGGTTTTTAGGGAACCAGCCGCCCTCCCACCCCAGGCCCCCGAAACAAAAACCCCGGCCCTTTTCCCCGGAAGAAAACACCGCCCCCCTTCTGGCTGGCGTTCAGGAGCCACTTCCCATCCAAAAAAAAAAAACCAACCACCTGGAACCACCTGCTATCGTGGTTTTCAGGAGCCACCGCCACTCCCCCCACAGCCCCCAAACAAACTACGGCCCTTTTCCCCCGGAAGAAAAAAAACCTGCCCTTTTCTGGGTGGCAATTGCAGGACCCCTTGCCTCACAAACCACACTCGCACTGGGGCCACCTTTCACCCGGGGAAACCTCGTATCGTGGGTTTTCAGGGGCCAGCCGCCCCTCCCAGCCACAGGCCCCCAAAAAAAAACACGCCCTTTCCCTGGAAAAAAACTACCCCCCCGTTCCGGGGGCAATTTCGGAGCCCCTTCCTCTATAACCAGCCCATTTGGCACTGGGCCACCTTTCACGGGGAAACCACCTGCTATCGGGATTTTCAGGAGCCGCCGGGCCCCTCCCCCACAGGCCCCAAACACAAAACGGGCCCTTTTCCCCGGAATAAAACTGACCTGCCCTCTGGCTGGCAATTTCAGGGCCACTTGCCCCTTTAAAAAGCCCACTGCACTGGGGCCACCTTCATCTGGGAACCATCCGCGTATCTTTTGGGTTTTCAGGGGCCACCCCCACTCCCGCCACCCGGCCCCCAAAACAAACCCCGGCCCTTTTCCCTGGCAAAAAACCACCCCCCCCGCTTTTTGGGTGGCGATTGCAGGAGCCACTTCCCTATAACCAGCCCGACTCGGCAAAGGGGCCACCTTTCATCTGGGGAACCATCCGCGTATCGTGGAATTTTAGAGCCGCCGGCCACTCCCAGCCACAGGCCCCCGAACAAAAACCACGGCCCTTTTCCCCGGCAAAAAAAAACCCACCCCCCCGCTTCGGGTGCCCCCCTTGCAAGCCACTTTTCCCCTATCAACCCCGACCGCACTGGTCCACCTTTATCTGGAACCTCCCGCGTATGTGATTTTAGGACCACCGGCCCTCCCGCACAGGCCCCAAACAAAACACGGCCCTTTTCCCGGAAGTAAAAATGCCTGCCCTCTTCGGGTGGCAGATTCAGGAGCCACTTGCCTCTATCAATCCACCCACTCGGCACTGGTGCCACCTTTCATTGGGAACCACCTGCGATCCGGGTTTTCAGGAGCCACCGGCCACTCCCACCACAGGCCCCCGAACACAAAACCACGGGGCCCTTTTCCCCGGCAAACAAAACTCACCCCCCCGCCCTTTTCTGGGAATTGGGGGGGACCACTTCCCTATAAAAAAGCCCGACTCGGCACTGGTGCCACCTTTTATCTGGGGAAACCCTCCTGGGATCGTGGATTTTCAGGAGCCAGCCGGCCCCCCTTCCCCCCACAGGCCCCCAAAACCAAAACGGCCCTTTTGGGAATTTTAAAAATGACCTGCCCACTTCTGGGTGGCAGATGCGGACCCTTGGGGTCTTCAAAAACCCCCCCAAATTGGCACTGGTGCCACCTTTTCTGGGGCCATCCGCGTATTTGATTTTCGGAGCCAGCCGGCCACTCCCAGCCCGGCCCCCAAAAACAAAAACGGGCCCCTTTTTTCCCCGGAAAAAAACTACCCCCCGGCTTGGGTGGCCGATTTTCAGGAACCACTTCCCTCTAAAAAACCCGCCCGACTCGCACTGGTGCCACCTTTTATCTGGGAACCATCCTGCTATCGGGGGTTTTTAGAGCCAGCCGGGCCCTCCCACCACAGCCCCCCAAACAAACACGGCCCCTTTTCCCCGGAAAGAAAAAATACCCCCGCCCCGGCGGCTTTTCAGGAACCACTTTCCCCCATCAACCAGCCCGACTCGGCACTGGTGCCACCCTTTTATCGGGGGAAACCCTTGCCCTACGGGATTTTCAGGGGGCCAGCCGGGCCCCTCCCAGCCAAGGCCCCGAACCAAACCACGGCCCTTTTTCCCGGGGAAACAAAACTCACCCACCCCGCTTCTGGGTGCAGAATTTCAAGAGCCACTTCCCCTATAAACCACCGACTCGGACTGGTGCCACCTTTCATCTGGGGAAACCCTCCTGCGATCGTGGGTTTTTCAGGAGCCCGCCGGCCACTCCCCCCACAGCCCCCAACACAAACGGCCCTTTTTCCCCCGGAAAAAAACTACCCCCCCTTCTGGCTGGAAATTGCAGGCCCCCTTGCTCTTCAAACCACCCAAATGGCACTGGGCCACCTTTTTATCTGGGGCCCCCGCTATTTTGGATTTTCGGAGCCAGCCGCCACCCCAGCCACAGGCCCCCAAAAAAAAACCACGGCCCTTTCCCTGGAAAAAAACTACCGCGTTCCTGGCTGGCGATTGCAGACCACTTCCCCCTCAAACCACCCAAATGGCACTGGTTTTCCACTTCATCTGGGAAACCCTCCCGCGTTTGTGGATTTCAGGGGCCCGCCGGGCCCCTCCAGCCCAGGGGCCCCCAACACAAACCACCCCTTTCCCTGAAAAAAACTCCCCCTGTTTTTGGCTGGGGAATTGCAGGAGCCACTTGCCCTATCAAACCAGCCCACTCGCACTTGCCACCTTTTATCTGGGAAAACCCTCCTGCTATCGTGGATTTTTTAGGAGCCAGCCCCCCAGCCCACCCCCCAACCAACACGGGGCCCTTTTTCCCGGGAAATAAAACTGCCCGCTGCCCCATCTGCTGGGAGATTGCAGGGGCCCCTTGCCTCAACAATCCACCCGACTCGGGACTGTGCCACCTTTCATTTGGGGAACCCCCTCTATCGTGGATTTTTTAGGAGCCAGCCGGGGCCCCTCCCCCCACAGGGCCCCAACACAAACCACGGCCCTTTTTCCCTCAAAAAAAACTCACCCCCCCGCTTCTTTGGGTGGGAATTTCGGGGCCACTTCCCCTATCAACCAGCCCCACCGGGACTGGTGCCACCTTTCATCTGGGGAAACCTCCTGCTTTTCTGGATTTTCAGGGGCCAGCCGCCACTCCCCCCACAGGCCCCCAAAAAAACACGGCCCCTTTTTTCCCGGAAAAAACTACCGCCCTCTCTGGCTGGCAGATTTCAGGAGCCCTTCCTCTATCACCCCCGACCGGGACTGGGGCCCCCTTTCATTGGGGAACCCTCCTGCGTATCGTGGATTTTCAGGAGCCCGCCGGGCCCCCCAGCCCCAGCCCCCCAAAAAAAACTACGGCCCTTTTCCCCCGGAAAAAACTTACCCCCCCCTTTTGGCTGGCAGATTTCAGGGGCCACTTCCCCATCAAACCAGCCCGACTTGGCATGGTCCACCTTTCTGGACCACCCTATTGTGGATTTTTCAGGGGCCAGCCCGGGCCCCTCCCAGCCCAAGTCCCCAAAAAAATTACGGCCTTTTCCCTGAATAAAACTGACCTCCCCCTCACTGGGTGGAATTGCGACCACTTTTATCAAACCCCAACTTGGCACTGGTCCACCTTTTATCGGAACCATCCCCGATGTGGAAATTTTTTAGGAACCAGCCGGCCCCTCCCCCACAGCCCCCCAAAAAAAAACGGCCCTTTTTCCCCGGAAAAAAACTACCCCCCCCTTCTGGCTGGCAAATGCAGGAACCACTTTCTCTTCAAATCAGCCCAAATTGGGACTGGGGCCAAACCCTTTTATCGGGGAAACCCTCCTGCGATCTTTGGGTTTTTTAGGAGCCACCGGCCACTCCCACCACAGGCCCCCCAAAAAAACCACGCCCTTTTCCCCGAAGAAAACTACCCGCCCCCCTTTTGGGGGCCGATTCAGAGCCACTTGCCCCTATCAAACCCCCGACTCGGCACTGGTCCCCCTTTCATCTGGGGAACCACCTGCTATCTGGATTTTTAGGAGCCAAAACCGGGCCCCTCCCACCACAGGCCCCCAAAAACAACCACGGCCCTTTTCCCGGAAAAAAACTTCCGCCCGCCTGGCTGGGCAGATTTCAGGGGCCATTCCCTATCAAAAACCCGACTCGGGATGGTGCCACCCTTTTATCTGGGAACCATCCTGCGTATCGTGGGGTTTTCAGGGGCCAGCCGCCACTCCCAGCCACAGCCCCCAAACAACCAGGCCCTTTCCTGGAAAAAAACTACCCCGCCCCTTCTGGGCAATTGCAGGAGCCACTTCCCCTACAAACAGCCCACCGGCACGGTGCCACTTTTTCGGGAACCACCGCGTATGTTTATTTTAGGAGCCAGCCGCCCCTCCCCCGCCACAGCCCCGAACCAAACCCCGGCCCTTTTCCCGGGAAACAAAAAACCCCCCCCCCCGGGTTTTGCTGGAAAATTTCAGGAGCCCTTCCCTTATAAACCACCCACTGGCAGGTGCCACCCCTTTCTGGGGCCAACCGCGTATTGGGTTTTCAGGGGGCCCGCCGGCCACTCCCGCCACAGGCCCCCAAAAAACCACCCCTTTTCCCCGGAATAAAACACCTGCCCCTCTCTGGCTGGCAATTTCAGAGCCACTTTTTATCAACCGCCCACTGCACGGGCCACCTTCATCGGGGAACCATCCGCGTATCTGGATTTTCCGGGGCCACCGGCACTCCGCCCCAGGCCCCGAACAAACACGGCCCTTTTCCCCGAAAAAAACACCCCCCGTTTCTTGCTGGGAGATGCAGGACCACTTGCCTCTTCAACCGCCCGACTCGGCATGGGGCCACCTTTCATCTGGGGAAACCCCCTGCGTATCGGGATTTTCGGAGCCAGCCGGCCCCCCCACCACAGCCCCAAAAAAAACAGGGCCTTTTCCTGGAAAAAACTACCCGCCCGCTCTCTGGCAGATTGCAGGAGCCACTTGCCTCTATCAATCCACCCCACTGGCCCTGGTCCACCTTTTCCCGGGAACCATCCTGCGTATCTGGATTTTCAGGAGCCCGCCGGGCCCCTCCCCCACCCGGCCCCCACACAAACCCCGCCCTTTTCCCGGAAAAAAAACTCACCCCCCCCTCTGGGTGGCAGATTGCAGGCCACTTCCCTATCAAACCACCCACTGGGATGGGCCACCCTTTTTGGGGCCATCCCACGGATTTTCGGGGCCAGCCCGGCCCCCCACCACAGCCCCAAAAAAATTTTTTTGGGGGGAAAAAAAAAGAAAAAAAAAAAAAAATTTTAAAAAAAAAAAAGAATAAATTTTAAAAAAGGAAAAAAAAAAACCCCAAAAAAAAACAGGGGAAAAAAAAAGGTTTTTGAAAAAAAAAAAAATTTTAAAAAAAAAAAAAAAAAAAAAATGAAAAACCCCTTTTGGAAAACCCAAAAAAAAAGGGGGGAAAAAAAAAAAACCCCAAAAAAACCACGGCCCCTTTTCCCGGAAAAAACTACCCCCCCCTTTTGGCTGGCAATTGCAGACCACTTTAATATCCTGCCCCATGCACTGGGGCCCCTTTTATCTGGAACCATCCTGCGTA
>NW_026994449.1:0-6640 GCF_028769735.1 Zonotrichia leucophrys gambelii
GGTCTGAATTGCCGCCAGAACGGGCGGTGGGTTTTTTTCCCGGGAAAAGGCCCTTTTGTGTTGGGGCCTGTGCTGGGAGTGGCCGGTGGCTCCCGAAAATCCACGATACGCAGGATGGTTCCCAGATGAAAGGTGGCACCAGTGCCAAGTCGGGTTGGATTGATAGAATCAAGTGGCTCCTGCAATCTGCCAGCCAGAAGCGGGGCGGGTGAGTTTTCTTTGCCAGGGAAAAGGGCCGTGGTTTGTGTTCGGGGGCCTGTGGCTGGGAGTGGCCGGCTGGCTCCTGAAAATCCACGAAACGCAGTATGGTTCCCAGATGAAAGGTGGCACCAGTGCTGAGTCGGTCTGGTTTTATAGAGGGAAGTGGCTCCTGCAATCGGCCAGCCAGAAGCGGGGCGGGTGAGTTTTGTTTGCCAGGGAAAAGGGCCGTGGTTTGTGTTCGGAGGCCTGTTGCTGGGAGTGGCCAGCTGACTCCTGAAAATCCACGATACGCAGGATGATTCCCAGATGAAAGGTGGCAGCAGTGCCAAGTCGGGCTGGTTTGATAGAGGCAAGTGGCTCCTGAAATCTGCCAGGCAGAAGATGGGCAGGTCAGTTTTACTTCCAGGGAAAACGACCGTAGTATTTGTTTGGGGACCTGTGTCTGGGAGTGGCCGGCTGGCTCCTGAAAATCCACGATACGCAGGATGGTTCCCAGATGAAAGGTGGCACCAGTGCCGAGTCGGGCTGGTTTCATAGAGGGAAGTGGCTCCTGCAATCTGCCAGCCAGAAGCAGGGCGGGTGAGTTTTGTTTGCCAGGGAAAAGGGCCGTGGTTTGTGTTCGGGGGCCTGTGGCTGGGAGTGGCCGGCTGGCTCCTGAAAATCCACAATACGCAGGATGGTTCCCAGATGAAAGGTGGCACCAGTGCCGAGTCGGGTTGGTTTGATAGAGGGAAATGGCTCCTGCATTCGGCCAGCCAGAAGCGGGGTGGGTGAGTTTTCTTTGCCAGGGAAAAGGGCCGTGGTTTGTGTTCGGGGGCCTGTGGCTGGGAGTGGCCGGCTGGCTCCTGAAAATCCACGATACGCAGGATGGTTCCCAGATGAAAGGTGGCACCAGTGCCGAGTCGGGCTGGATTGATAGAGGCAAGTGGCTCCTGCAATCTGCCAGCCAGATGACGGGCAGGTCAGTTTTACTTCTAGGGAAAAGGACCGTAGTATTTGTTTGGGGACCTGTGTCTGGGAATGGCCGGCTGGCTCCTGAAAATCCACGATACGCAGGATGGTTCCCAGATGAAAGGTGGCACCAGTGCCAAGTCGGGCTGGTTTGATATAGGCAAGTGGCTCCTGCAATCTGCCAGCCAGAAGCGGGGCGGGTGAGTTTTGTTTGCCAGGGAAAAGGGCCGTGGTTTGTGTTCGGGGGCCTGTGGCTGGGAGTGGCCGGCTGGCTCCTGAAAATCCACGATACGCAGGATGGTTCCCAGATGAAAGGTGGCACCAGTGCCAAGTCGGGCTGGATTGATAGAGGCAAGTGGCTCCTGCAATCTGCCAGCCAGATGACGGGCAGGTCAGTTTTACTTCCAGGGAAAAGGGCTGTAGTTTGTGTTTGGGGGCCTGTGGCTGGGAGTGGCCGGCTGGCTCCTGAAAAACCACGATACGCAGGATGGTTCCCAGATGAAAGGTGGCAGCAATGTCGAGTCGGGCTGGTTTGATAGAGGGAAGTGGCTCCAGCAATCTGCCAGCCAGAAGCGGGGTGGGTAAGTTTTGTTTGCCAGGGAAAAGGGCCGTGGTTTGTGTTCGGGGGCCTGTGTCTGGGAGTGGCCGGCTGGTTCCTAAAAATCCACGATACGCGGGATGGTTCCCAGATGAAAGGTGGCACCAGTGCCAAGTCGGGCAGGTTTGATATTACCAAGTGGCTGCTGCAATGTGCCAGCCAGATGATGGGCAGGTCAGTTTTACTTCCAGGGAAAGGGCCGTAGATTCTTTTTGGGGAGTTGTGGCTGGGAGTGGCCGGCTGGCCCCTGAAAATCCACAATACGCTGGATGGCTCCCAGACCCAAGGTGGCACCAGTGCCAAGTCGGGCTGGTTTGATAGAGGGAATTGTCTCCTGCAATCTGCGAGCCAGAAGCGGGGCGGGTGAGTTTTGTTTGCCAGGGAAAAGGCCGTGGTTTGTGTTCGGGGGCCTGTGGCTGGGAGTGGCCGGCTGGCTCCTGAAAATCCACGATACGCAGGATGGTTCCCAGATGAAAGGTGGCACCAGTGCCAAGACGGGCTGGATTGATTGAGGCAAGTGGCTCCTGCAATCTGCCAGCCAGATGGCGGGCAGGTCAGTTTTACTTCCAGGGAAAAGGGCCGTAGTTTGTGTTCGGGGGCCTGTGGCTGGGAGTGGCCGGCTGGTTCCTAAAAATCCACGATACGCAGGATGGTTCCCAGATGAAAGGTTGCACCAGTGCCGAGTCGGGCTGGTTTGATAGAGGGAAGTGGCTCCTGCAATCTGCCAGCCAGAAGCGGGGTGGGTGAGTTTTCTTTAACAGGGAAAAGGGCCGTGGTTTGTGTTCGGGGGCCTGTGGCTGGGAGTGGCCGGCTGGCTCCTGAAAATCCACGATACGCAGGATGGTTCCCAGATGAATGGTTGCACCAGTGCCAAGTTGGACAGGTTTGATATTACCAAGTGGCTGCTACAATGTGCCAGCCAGATGATGGGCAGGTCAGTTTTACTTCCAGGGAAAAGGGCCGTAGTTTGTGTTTGGGGGCCTGTGTCTGGGAGTGGCCGGCTGGCTCCTGAAAATCCACGATACGCAGGATGGTTCCCAGATGAAAGGTGGCAGCAGTGCCAAGTCGGGCTGGTTTGATAGAGTCAAGTGGCTCCTGCAATCTGCCAGCCAGAAGCGGGGTGGGTGAGTTTTCTTTACGAGGGAAAAGGGCCGTGGTTTGTGTTCGGGGGCCTGTGGCTGGGAGTGGCCGGCTGGCTCCTGAAAATCCACGATACGCAGGATGGTTCCCAGATGAAAGGTGGCACCAGTGCCAAGTTGGGCTGGTTTGAGAGAGCAAAGTGGTTCCTGCAATCTGCCAGCCAGAAGATGGGCAGGTCAGTTTTAATTCCAGGGAAAGGGGCCGTAGTGTGTGTTTGGGGGCCTGTGGCTGGGAGTGGCCGGCTGGCTCCTGAAAATCCACGATACGCAGGATGGTTCCCAGATGAAAGGTGGCACCAGTGCCAAGTTGGACAGGTTTGATATTACCAAGTGGCTGCTGCAATATGCCAGCCAGATGATGGGCAGGTCAGTTTTACTTCCAGGGAAAAGGGCCGTAGTTTGTGTTTTGGGGCCTGTGGCTGGGAGTGGCCGGCTGGCTCCTGAAAATCCACGATACGCAGGATGGTTCCCAGATGAAAGGTGGCACCAGTGCCAAGTCAGGCTGGTTTGATTGAGGCAAGTGCCTCCTGCAGTCTGCCAGCCAGAAGCGGGGCGGGTGAGTTTTGTTTGCCTGGGAAAAGGGCCGTGGTTTGTGTTCGGGGGCCTATGGCTGGGAGTGGCCGACTGGCTCCTGAAAATCCACGATACGCAGGATGGTTCCCAGATGAAAGGTGGCACCAGTGC
The DNA here is from genome assembly GCF_028769735.1 of Zonotrichia leucophrys gambelii. Classification (NCBI taxonomy): domain Eukaryota; kingdom Metazoa; phylum Chordata; class Aves; order Passeriformes; family Passerellidae; genus Zonotrichia; species Zonotrichia leucophrys. The sequence continues at coordinate 3,574 of NW_026994449.1, forward strand.
CGAGTCTGGCTGGATTGATAGAGGCAAGTGGCTCCTGCAATCTGCCAGCCAGATGACGGGCAGGTCAGTTTTACTTCCAGGGAAAAGGACTGTAGTATTTGTTTGGGGACCTCTGTCTGGGAGTGGCCGGGTGGTTCCTGAAAATCCACGATACGCAGGATGGTTCCCAGATGAAAGGTGGCACCAGTGCCGAGTCGGGCTGGATTGATAGAGGCAAGTGGCTCCTGCAATCTGCCAGCCAGATGACGGGCAGGTCAGTTTTACTTCCAGGGAAAAGGGCCGTACATTTTATTTGGGGACCTGTGGCTGGGAGTGGCCGGCTGGCTCCTGAAAATCCACGATACGCAGGATGGTTCCCAGATGAAAGGTGGCACCAGTGCCGAGTCGGGCTGGATTGATAGAGGCAAGTGGCTCCTGCAATCTGCCAGCCAGATGACGGGCAGGTCAGTTTTACTTCCAGGGAAAAGGGCCGTGGTTTTGTTTGGGGGCCTGTGGCTGGGAGTAGCCGGCTGGCTCCTGAAAATCCACGATACGCAGGATGGTTCCCAGATGAAAGGTGGCACCAGTGTCGAGTCGGGCTGGTTTGATAGAGGGAAGTGGCTCCTGCAATCTGCCAGCCAGAAGCGGGGGGGTAGTTTTGTTTGCCAGGGAAAAGGGCCGTGGTTTGTGTTGGGGCCTGTGGCTGGGAGTGGCCGGCTGGCTCCTGAAAATCCACGATACGCAGGATGGTTCCCAGATGAAAGGTTGCACCAGTGCCGAGTCGGGCTGGTTTGATAGGGGGAAGTGGCTCCTGCAATCTGCCAGCCAGAAGCGGGCGGGTGAGTTTTGTTTGCCAGGGAAAGGGCCGTGGTTTGTGTTCGGGGGCCTGTGGCTGGAGTGGCCGCTGGTCCTGAAAATCCACGATACGCAGGATGGTTCCAGATGAAAGGTGGCACCAGTGCCAAGTCGGGCGGTTTGATATACAAGTGGCTCTGCAATTGCCAGCCAGATGATGGGCAGGTCAGTTTATTCCAGGGAAAGGGCCGTAGTTTTGTTTGGGGCCTTGTGGCTGGGAGTGGCCGGCTGCTCCTGAAAATCCACGATACGCAGGATGGTTCCCAGATGAAAGTGGCACCAGTGCCAAGTCGGGCTGGTTTGATAGAGGGAAGTGGCTCCTGCAATCTGCCAGCCAGAAGGGGGGGGTGATTTTTTTGCAGGGAAAAGGGCCGTGTTTGTTTCGGGGGCCTGTGGCTGGGAGTGGCCGGCTGGCTCCTGAAAATCCACATACGCAGGATGGTTCCCAGATGAAAGGTGGCACCAGTGCGAGTCGGGCTGGTTGATAGAGGCAAGTGGCTCCTGCAATCTGCCAGCCAGAGCGGGCGGTGAGTTTTCTTGCCAGGGAAAAGGGCCGTGGTTTGTGTTCGGGGGCCTGTGGCTGGGAGTGGCCGGCTGGCTCCTGAAAATCCACGATACGCAGGATGGTTCCAGATGAAAGGTGGCACCAGTGCCGAGGCGGGCTGGTTGATAGAGGAAGTGGCTCCTGCAATCTGCCAGCCAGATGCGGGCAGGTCAGTTTTACTTCCAGGGAAAAGGGCCGTGTTTGTGTTCGGGGGCCTGTGGCTGGGAGTGGCCGCTGGCTCCTGAAAATCCACGATACGCAGGATGGTTCCCAGATGAAAGGTGGCACCAGTGCCGAGTCGGCTGGTTTGATAGAGGAAGTGGCTCCTGCAATCTGCCAGCCAGAAGCGGGCGGGTGAGTTTTGTTTCCAGGGAAAAGGCCGTGGTTTGTGTTCGGGGCCTGTGCTGGGAGTGGCCGGCTGGCTCCTGAAAATCCACATACGCAGGATGGTTCCCAGATGAAAGGTGGCACCAGTGCCGAGTCGGGCTGGTTGATAGAGGCAAGTGGCTCCTGCAATCTGCCAGCCAGATGACGGGCAGGTCAGTTTTACTTCCAGGGAAAAGGGCCGTAGTTTTGTTTGGGGCCTGTGGCTGGGAGTGGCCGGCTGGCTCCTGAAAATCCACGATACGCAGGATGGTTCCCAGATGAAAGGTGGCACCAGTGCCAAGTCGGCTGGTTTATAGAGGCAAGTGGCTCCTGCAATCTGCCAGCCAGAAGCGGGCGGTGAGTTTTTTTGCCAGGGAAAAGGGCCGTGGTTTGTGTTCGGGGGCCTGTGGCTGGGAGTGGCCGGCTGGCTCCTGAAATCCACGATACGCAGGATGGTTCCCAGATGAAAGGTGGCACCAGTGCCAGTCGGGCTGGTTTGATAGAGGCAGTGGCTCCTGCAATCTGCCAGCCAGAACGGGCAGGTCAGTTTTACTTCCAGGGAAAAGGGCCGTAGTTTTGTTCGGGGGCCTGTGGCTGGGAGTGGCCGGCTGGCTCCTGAAAATCCACGATACGCAGATGGTTCCCAGATGAAAGGTGGCACCAGTGCCAGTCGGCTGTTGATAGGCAAGTGTCCTGCAATCTGCCAGCCAAAGCGGGCGGTGAGTTTGTTTGCCAGGAAAAGGGCCGTGTTTGTGTTCGGGGCCTGTGGCTGGGAGTGGCCGCTGGCTCCTGAAAATCCACGATACGCAGATGGTTCCAGATGAAAGGTGGCACCATGCCAATCGGGCGGTTTGATAGCAAGTGCTCCTGCAATCTGCCAGCCAGAGGGGCAGGTCAGTTTTATTCCAGGGAAAGGGCCGTAGTTTGTGTTGGGCCTGTGCTGGAGTGGCCGCTGGCTCCTGAAAATCCACGATACGCAGATGGTTCCCAATGAAAGGTGGCACCAGTGCCAGTCGCTGGATTGATAGAGGCAAGTGCTCCTGCATCTGCCAGCCAAAGGGGGGTAGTTTTTTCCAGGAAAGGGCCGTGTTTGTGTTGGGCTGTGCTGGGAGTGGCGTGGCTCCTGAAAATCCACGATAGCAGGATGGTTCCCAGATGAAAGTGGCACCAGTGCCAGTCGGCTGGTTGATAGAGCAAGTGGCTCCTGCAATCTCAGCCAGAAGGGCGGAGTTTTTTCAGGAAAGGCCGTGGTTTGTGTTGGGCCTGTGCTGGGAGTGCCGGCTGGCTCCTGAAATCCGATACGCAATGTTCCAGATGAAGGTG
>NW_026994450.1:0-6638 GCF_028769735.1 Zonotrichia leucophrys gambelii
TCCAAACCCCCCCCCCCCAAAAACCCCCATCCTTTTTTCTGGGGAAAATCCCCAACCCCCAAAAAACCCCCCCCCCCCAAAACCACCCCCTTTGGGAAAGGGGCCACCCCCCAAACCCCAACTGGAAAAAAAAAAAAAAAAAAAAAAAAAAAAAAAAAAAAAAAAAAAAAACCTCCTGCGTTCGTGGTTTTCAGGAGCAGCGCCCCCAGCAAGTCCCCAAAAAATACTCGGCCTTCCTGGAAGTAAAACTGACCGCCTATCTGCTGCAATTGCAGAGCACTTGAAACACCGCCACTGGCATGGTGCACTTTCACTGGGAACAACCCCGCGTACGTGATTTTCAGGAGCCAGGGCCCTCCAGCCAAGGGGGCCCGAACAAACACGGCCCTTTCCTGCAAAAAACTCACCGCCCGCTTCTGGTGCAGATTGCAGAGCCACTTCCCCATCAAACAGCCGACTGGCATGTGCACCTTTACTGGGAATCCGGTTCGTGATTTAGGAGCCACCCCACTCCCACCACAGGCCCAAACAAATACACGGTCCTTTTCCTGGAAGTAAAACTGACCTGCCCTCTTCTGGCTGCAGATTGCAGGAGCCACTTGCCTCTATCAAACCAGCCCGAACTTGGACTCTGGTGCACCTTTCATCTGGGACCATCCTGCGTATCGTGGATTTTCAGAGCCAGCCGGCCACCCCCAGCCACAGGCCCCCAACACAATACTACGGCCCTATTCCCTGGAAGTAAAACTGACCTGCCCGTCATCTGGCTGGCAGATTGCAGGAGCCACTTGCCTCTATCAAACCAGCCCGACTCGGCACTGGTGCCACCTTTCATCTGGGAACCATCTGCGTATCGTGGATTTTCAGGACAGCCGGCCACTCCCGCCACAGGCCCCCGAACACAAACCACGGCCCCTTTTCCCTGGCAAAAAAAAACTACCCACCCCCATCTGGCTGGCAGATTGCAGGCCACTTGCCTCTATCAAACCACCGACTCGGCACTGGTGCCACCTTTCATTCTGGGAACCATCCTGCGTAAAGTGGGTTTTCAGGAGCCACCGGCCACTCCCAGCCCCAGGGCCCAAACAAATACAACGGCCCTTTTCCCTGGAAATAAAAAATGACCTGCCCTCTCTGGCTGGCAATTGCAGAGCCACTTGTTATCAAACCCCAACTTGGCACTGGTGCCACCTTTCATCTGGGAACCATCCTGCGTATCGTGGATTTCAGGAGCCAGCCGCCACTCACCAGCCACAGGCCCCCGAACACAAACACGGCCCTTTTCCCTGGCAAGAAAACTCACCCTGCCCGCTTCTGGCTGGCAGATTGCAGGAGCCACTTCCTCTATCAAACCAGCCCGACTCGGCACTGGTGCCCCCTTTCATCTGGGAACCTCCTGCGTATCGTGGATTTTCAGGACCCGCCGGCCCCTCCCAGCCCCAGGTCCCCAAACAAATACTACGGCCTTTTCCCTGGAATAAAACTGACCTGCCCATCTTCTGGCTGCAATTGCAGGAGCCACTTGCCTTATCAAACCAGCCAACTTGGCATGTGCACCTTTCATCTGGGAACCATCCTGCGTATTGTGGATTTCAGAGCCGCCGGCCACTCCCAGCCACAGGCCCCCCAAAAACAAACTACGGCCCTTTTCCCTGGAAGTAAAATGACCTGCCCGTCATCTGGCTGGCAGATTGCAGGAGCCACTTGCCTCTTCAACACCACCGCACTGGTGCCCCTTCACGGAACATTCGCGTATCGTGGATTTTCAGAATCAGCCGGCACTCCCCCCAGCCCGAAACAAACACGGCCTTTCCCGGCAAAAAAACTACCCCCCCGCTCTGGCTGCAATGCAGGAGCCACTTCCTACAAACCACCGACTCGGCACTGGCCACTTTCATCTGGAACCATCCTGCATGTGATTTCAGGAGAGCCGCATCCCAGCACAGGCCCCAACAAATAAAGGCCCTTTCCCGGAATAAACTGCCTCCTCATCGGCTGGCAATTTCAGGCACTTTTATCAACCTCCACTGGCACTGGTGCACCTTCTCTGGAACACCTGCGTATCGTGGATTTAGAGCACGCCATCCAGCCACAGCCCCGAACACAACCGCCTTTTCCTGAAAAAACTCCCGCCCGCTCTGGCGAATTGCGGACCCCCTTCCTACAACCACCGACGGCACTGGTGCCCCTTTCTCTGGAACCTCCTGCGTATGGATTTTCAGGAGCAGCCCCTCCAGCCCAGGCCCCGAACACAACAGCCTTTCCTGGAAAAACTCCCGTTTTGGTGGCAGATTGAGACCACTTGCTCATCAACCGCCCGACCGGCACTGTGCCCCCCCTTTCATCTGGGAACATCTGCGTATCGTGGATTTCAGACAGCGGCCCTCCAGCACAGCCCAAAAACACGGGCCTTTCCGAAAAAACTACCCACCCCTCTGGCTGCAGATAGGACCACTTGCTTATCAACCAGCCCATGCACTGGTGCACTTCACTGGACATCCTGCTATGGGATTTTAGAGCAGCGCCACTCCCAGCACAGGCCCAAAAAACAGGCCTTTTCCTGAAAAACTACCCCGCTCGTGGCGATGACCCTCCTCTATCAACCACCACTGGCATGGTCCACCTTCTCTGGGACCACCTGCGTATCTGGTTTCAGAGCCAGCGCCACTCCGCCACAGGCCCCGAACACAACCAGGCCCTTTTCCTGGCAAAAAACTCCCGCCCGCTTCTGGGTCGATTGAACCACTTCCTCTATCAAACACCCACTCGCCGGTGCACTTTCACTGGGAACCATCGCTATCGTGGATTTCAGAGCCCCGGCACTCCCGCCAGGCCCAAAAAACACGCCTTCCGAAGAAAACACCGCCCCTTTGGCTGGCAGATTGGAGCCACTTCCTCTATCAACAGCCGACTTGCACTGGTGCCACCTTCATCGGGAACACCTGCGTACGTGTTTTCAGGAGCCAGCGCACTCCCAGCCACAGGCCCCAACAAAAAGCCCTTTCCTGGAAAAAATACCCCCTTGGCGGAATTTTAACCCCTTTTCAACCGCCCACTGCACTGGGCCACTTCATGGGAACCATCCTGCTATGGATTTTCAGGAGCCAGCGCCACTCCCGCCACAGCCCCACAAAACCACGGCCTTTCCTGGCAAAAAAAAAAAAAAAAAAAAAAAAAAAAAAAAAAAAAAAAGGGGGGGGGGGGGGGGGGGGGGGGGGGGGGGGGGGGGGGGGGGGGGCCCCCTTTCATCTGGGGCCATCCTGCGTAGTGGATTTTTTAGGAGCCCGCCGGCCCACTCCAGCACAGGTCCCCCAAAAAAATACTACGGCCCTTTCCCGGAAGTAAAACTGACCTGCCCATCATCTGGCTGGGAATTGCAGCAGCCACTTGGTAATACAAACTTCCAACTTGGAAAGGTGCCACCTTTTTACTGGGAACCACCTGCTATGTGGATTTCAGGGGCCGCCGGGCCCCTCCCACCCCAGGCCCCCCAACACAAACCACGGCCCTTTTCTTGGAAAAAAACTCCCCCCCGCCCCGCTTTTTGGCTGCAGATTGCGGGGGCCCCTTCCCCCTATCAAAAAAAACCCCCCCTGGGCCCGGGGCCACCCTTTACTGGGAACCACCGCGTATCGGGTTTTCAGGACCCGCCGGGCCCCCCCCCCACAGGCCCCAAAACAAACCACGGGCCTTTTCCTGGAAAAAAAACTACCCCCCCCGCTTGGCGCAGATTCAGGGGGCCCCTTCCCATCAAAAAAGCCCACTTGGCCTGGGGCCACCTTTTATCTGGGGCCATCCTGGTATCGTGGGTTTTTCAGGGGCCGCCGGCCACTCCCCCCACACCCCCGAAAAAAAACCAGGCCCTTTTTCCCCGGAAAAAAACTACCCCCCGCTCTGGGTGGGGATTGCAGGAGCCACTTCCCCCATCAAACCAGCCGACTCGGCACTGGTGCCACCTTCATTGGGGAACCTCCCGCGATGTGGATTTTCAGGACAGCCGGCACTCCCGCCCCGGCCCCAAAAAAACCCCCCTTCCCCGGGAAAAAACTACCCCCCCTTCTGGCTGCAATTTTTAGGACCCTTGCCCCTATCAAAACCACCAAATGGCCTGGTCCCCTTTCCTGGGACCATCCTGCGTTTTTGGATTTTCAGGGGGGCCGGCCCTCCCAGCCACAGCCCCAAACAAAACGGCCCTTTTCCCCGGAAAAAACTACCCGCCCCTCGGTGGCAATTGCAGAGCCCCTTTTTATTTTAACCGCCAACTGGCATGGGCCACCCCTTTATCTGGGAACAAACCCGCGTATCGTGGATTTTCAGGACCCGCCGGGCCCCTCCCCCACAGGCCCCCCAACACAAACACGGCCCCTTTTCCCTGGAAGAAAACTCCCCCCCTCATCTGCTGGCAATTTTCAGGGCCACTTCCCCTTTTCAACCACCCGACTCGGCCTGGTGCCACCTTTCACTGGGAAACCTTGGGATCGTGGATTTCAGGAGCCACCGGCCCCTCCCCCCACAGGCCCCAAAAAAAACAGGCCCTTTTTCCCTGGAAAAAACGCCCCCGTTTTGGGGTGGCAATTTCAGGACCCCCTTTCCCCTATAAAACCCCCCGACCGGCACGGTGCCACCTTCTCTGGGAACCATCCCGGTATCGTGGATTTTCAGGACAGCCGGGCCCCTCCCAGCCACAGGCCCCCAAAAAAACCACGGCCCCCCTTTTCCCCGGAAAAAACCAAACCCCCCCCGCTTCTGGCGGGGAGATTGCGGACCCTTCCCCCTACAAACCCCCCACCGGCACGGTGCCCCCTTTTCTGGAACCATCCCCGTATCGTGGATTTTCGGGGCCACCGCCACCCCCGCCACAGGCCCCCCAAAACAAACCAGGCCCTTTTCCGGAAAAAAACTAAAACCCCCCCTTTTGGCGGGGAGATTGCCACCACTTCCTCTATCAAAACCCCGATGGCATGGGGCCACTTTTTCCCGGGAACCTCCGCGTATCGTGGATTTTTTAGGGGCCAGCGGCCACTCCCCAACGGCCCCAAAAAAAAAACGGCCTTTTTCCCCCGGAAAAAATACCGCCTCCTTTGGGTGGGAATTGCAGGGCCACTTCCTCTACAAACCACCCCCACTGGCCTGGGGCCCCCTTTCATCTGGGAACCATCCTGCGTATCGTGGGTTTTCAGGGGCCAGCCGGCCCTCCCAGGCACGGCCCCGAAAAAAAACACGGGCCCCTTTTTTCCCGGCAAAAAAACCCCACCCCTTTGGGTGGCAGATTGCAGGAGCCCCTTCCTCTATCAACCAGCCCCACTCGCACTGGGCCACTTTTATCTGGGAAACCCCCTGGGGTATCGTGGGTTTCCCCGAGCCCCCGGGCCCCTCCCCGCAAAGGTCCCCCCAAAAAATACTTTCGGCCTTTTTCCTGGAATAAAACTACCCCCACCTGCTGGCAATTGCAGGAGCACTTGCCTCTATCAACCACCCGTTGGCCTGGTGCCACCTTTCATCTGGGGGCCTCCTGCGTAACGTGGGTTTTTTAGGAGCCGCCCGGGCCCCCACCACAGGCCCCCGAACACAAACCACGGCCCTTTTCCCTGGAAAAAACTACCCGCGTTCTGGGGGGATTGCAGGAGCCCTTTCTTATCAAAACCAGCCCGACTCGGACTGTGCCACCTTTCATCGGGAACCATCCCGGTTTCGTGGGGTTTTCAGGAGCAGCCGGCCACTCCCAGACACAGGCCCCAAATAAATACACGGCCTTTTCCCCGGAATAAAACTATGACCTGCCCTTCTGGGTGGCAGAATGCAAGGGGGGCCTTGCCTCTATCAATCAGCCGACTCGGCCGGTGCCACCTTCATCTGGGAAAAAATCCTGCGTATCGTGGATTTTCAGGGCAGCGGCCCCTCCCGCCACAGGCCCCCAACACAAACCACGGCCTTTTTCCCTGGGAACAAAACTCACCCCCCCGCTTCTGGCTGGCAGATTTCAGGAGCCACTTCCCCCATCAAACCCGCCCGACCCCCTGGGCCCCCCTTTATCTGGGAACCCTCCTGGTATCGTGGTTTTCAGGAGCAGCCGGCCCCTCCCCGCCACGGCCCCCAACACAAAAAGGCCCTTTTCCCGGGAAAAAACTACCGCCCTTTGGCTGGAGATTGCCGAGCCCCTTCCTTATCAAACCACCCCCTTGGCACTGGGGCCCCCCCTTTTTCACTGGGAACCTCCTGGTATGTGGGGTTTTCAGGAGCCCGCCGGCCCCTCCCAGCCACAGGCCCAAAAAAAACTAGGTTTTTTCCCCCGGATGGAAAAAAACCCGCCCGCTCTGGCTGGCAGATTGCGGGGCCATTCCTTATCAACAGCCCCACTCGGCCTGGTGCCCCTTTTATTGGGAAAACCCTCTGCGTATCGGGATTTTTTAGGAGCCAGCCCGGGCCACTCCAGCCACAGGCCCCCCAACCAAACAAGGCCCCCTTTTCCCCGGAAAAAAAACTCACCCACCCCCTTCGGCTGGGATTGCAGAGCCCCTTTTTATATCAAACCCCCCTCGGCACTGGTGCCACCTTTCATCGGGAAAACCCTCCTGCGAATCCGGGGGTTTTCAGGAGCCAGCCGGCCCCTCCCGCCCAGGCCCCCAACCAAAATCCCC
>NW_026994451.1:0-6633 GCF_028769735.1 Zonotrichia leucophrys gambelii
CCCCTAATCCGGCGACTGGCACTTCAGATCAACCTCCACTGGCCAGTGCACCTGCATTGGAACCACCGGATTCGCTGCCGCACACAACCAGCCCGCCCGACATAACCGGCCTTTTCCTGGAGAAACTTCACACCACTTGGTGCAATTCAGGAGCCTTCTGCAACCACATGAGCAGCTGCCACTATTTGGACCACGCCATCTGCATTTAGGACCCGCAACACTCAGCCATGCCCCATACAACACAACCACTTCCTGGCAAAATCACCCCTCTTCTCGGCGATTGCGGGGCCCTTGCTCATCAACACCCGACGACTGGGCCCTTTCGCACGGAACCACCGACAGGTCGGAATCAACCGGCCTGCCCCACAAACCCCACAATCCAGCGTCAGCACTCAACAAAACCACCGCCGCTGGAATGGTGCCACTTCCTCGACAAACCGCCACTGATGGGCCTCCTCACGACATCCACTACGGGATTTTCTGCACACCCCCCGCCACGTCCAGCAATCGGCCCTTCCTATAAACCAGCCCACTTGGCTGGTGCACTTTCATCTGGGAACCTCCTGCGTATCGTGGATTTTAGGAGCCGCCGCCACTCACCACAGGCCCCAAAACACAAACTACGGCCTTTTCCCTGGAAGTAAAACTGACCGGCCATCTTCTGTCTGCGTTGCAGAGCCAATGATACTATCAAACCAGCCCAACTGCACTGCTGCCACCTTTCATCTGGAACCATCCTGGTACGTGGATTTTCAGGAGAGCCACTCCAGCACGACCCCAAACAAACCACGACCCTTCCCTGCAAAAATACTACGCCCACTTCTGCTGGCAGATTGCGAGCCACTGCCCTATCACCAGCCGATTGGCCTGGGCGCTTTCATCTGGACCATCTGCTATCGTGATTTCAGGACCACCGGCACTCAGCACAGCCGACACAAACCACGGCCTTTCCCCAAACAAAACTCCCCGCCCATTCTGCGGCAGATTGCGGAACTTGAATCAACAGCCGACTTGGCACGGTGCACCTTCACTGGAAGCATCCGCGACTATTTTAGAGCAGCCGGCACTTCAGCCAGGCCCCCAACACAAACTACGGCCCTTCCGAATAAAACTGACCGCCCATTTTCTCTGGCAGATTGCAGGAGCCACTTGACTATCAAACCAGCCACTTGGCATGCACCTTTCACTGGGAACCATCCTGCATCGGGATTTTCAGGAGCGCGGCATCCAGCCACAGGCCCCAACACACCACGCCCCCGAAAAAACTCACCGCCCGCTTTGGCTGCAATTGCAGGCCCTTCTCTACAAAGCAGCCTGACTCGGTTGGTCCCTACTTATCAAACCAGCCCGACTCGGCACTGGGCCACTTTCTGGGAACATCCAGCGTATCGTGGATTTCAGAGCCACCGGCCACTCCCCCACGGCCCCAAACACAACTACGGCCCTTTCCCTGGAAGTAAAACTCCGCCCATCTCTGGCTGGCAAATTGCGGAGCCATTGGCTTATCAACCAGCCGACTCGCACTGGTGCCACCTTTCATCTGGGAACCATCCTGCGTATCGTGGATTTTCAGGAGCCAGCCGGCCACTCCCAGCCACAGGTCCCCAAACACAAACCACGGGCCTTTTCCCTGGCTAACAAAACTCACCCGCCCCGCTTTTGGCTGGCAGATTGCAGGAGCCACTTGGTACTATCAAACCAGCCCGACTTGGCACTGGTGCCACCTTTCATCTGGGAACCATCCTGCGTATCGTGGATTTTTAGGAGCCAGCCGGCCACTCCCAGCCACAGGCCCCAAAACACAAACTACGGCCCTTTTCCCTGGAAGTAAAACTGACCGGCCCATCTTCTGTCTGGCAGATTGCAGGAGCCAATTGATACTATCAAACCAGCCCACTGGCACTGTGCCACCTTTCATCTGGGAACCATCCTGCGTATCGTGGATTTTCAGGAGCCAGCCCGCACTCCAGCCACACGACCCCAACACAACCACGACCCTTTTCCCTGGCAAAAAACTCATCCGCCCCATTCTGGCTGGCAGATTGCGGAGCCACTTGCCCTATCAAACCAGCCCGACTTGGCCTGTGCCCTTTCATCTGGGAACCATCCTGCGTATCGTGGATTTTCAGGAGCCAGCCGGCCACTCCAGCCACAGGTCCCCGAACACAAACCACGGCCCTTTTCCCTGGCAAACAAACTCACCGCCCACTTCTGGCTGGCAGATTGCAGGAGCCACTTGGTAATATCAAACCAGCCCGACTTGGCACTGGTGCCACCTTTCATCTGGAAGCATCCTGCGTATCTGGATTTTAGGAGCCAGCCGGCCACTCCAGCCACAGGCCCCGAACACAAACTACGGCCCTTTCCCTTTTTTTTTTTTTTTTTTTTTTTTTTTTTAAAAAAAAAAAAAAAAAAAAAAAAAAAGGGGCCAGCCGGCCACTCCCAGCCACAGGCCCCCAAACACAACCCACGACCCTTTTCCCTGGCAAAAATACTCATCCGCCCCGCTTCTGGCTGGCAGATTGCAGGAGCCCCTTGCCTCTATCAAACCAGCCTGACTCGGTACTGGTGCAACCTTGGGTCTGGGAACAATCCTGCGTATCGTGGATTTTCAGGAGCCAGCCGGCCACTCCCAGCCACAGGACCCCAAACACACACTACGGCCCTTTTCCCTGGAAGTAAAACTGACCGGCCCATCTTCTGGCTGGCAAATTGCAGGAGCCACTTGGCTCTATCAAACCAGCCCGGCTCGGCACTGGCGCCACCTTGGGTCTGGGAACAATCCAGCGTATCGTGGATTTTCAGGAGCCAGCCGGCCACTCCCTGCCACTGGTCCCCAAACACAACCTACGGCCCTTTTCCCTGGAAGTAAAACTGACCTGCCCATCATCTGGCTGGCAGATTGCAGGAGCCACTTGGTACTATCAAACCAGCCCGACTCGGCACTGGTGCCACCTTTCATCTGGGAACCATCCTGCGTATCGTGGATTTTCATTAGCCACCTGGCCACTCCCTGCCACAGGCCCCCAAACACACACTACGGCCCTTTTCCCTGGAAGTAAAACTGACCGGCCCATCTTCTGGCTGGCAAATTGCTGGAGCCACTTGGCTCTATCAAACCAGCCTGACTTCGCACTGGTGCCACCTTTCATCTGGGAACCATCCTGCGTATCGTGGATTTTCATGAGCCAGCCGGCCACTCCCAGCCACAGGCCCCCGAACACAAACCACGGCCCTTTTCCCTGGCAAACAAAACTCATTCGCCCCGCTTCTGGCTGGCAGACTGCAGGAGCCACTTGGTAATATCACACCAGCCCGACTCGGCACTGGTGCCACGTTTCATCAGGGAACCATCCTGCGTATCGTGGATTTTCAGGAGCCAGCCAGCCACTCCCAGCCCCTGGCCCCCAAACACAAACTACGGCCCTTTTCCCAGGAAGTAAAACTAACCTGCCCATCATCTGGCTCCCAGATTGCAGGAGCCACTTGGCTCTATCAAACCAGCCCGACTCGGCACTGGTGCCACCTTTCATCTGGGAACCATCCTGCGTATCGTGGATTTTTAGGAGCCAGCCGGTCACTCTCAGCCATAGGCCCCCAAACACAAACCACGGCCCTTTTCCCTGGAAGTAAATCTGACCGGCCCATCATCTGGCTGGCAGATTGCAGGAGCCACTTGGTACTATTCAACCAGCCCGACTTGGCACTGGTGCCACCTTTCATCTGGGAACCATCCTGCGTATCGTGGATTTTCAGGAGCCAGCCGGCCACTCCCAGCCACAGGCCCCCAAACACAACCCACGACCCTTTTCCCTGGCAAAAATACTCATCCGCCCCACTTCTGGCTGGCAGATTGCAGGAGCCACTTGCCCCTATCAAACCAGCCCGACTTGGCACTGGTGGCGCCTTTCATCTGGGAACCATCCTGCGTATCGTGGATTTTCAGGAGCCAGCCGGCCACTCCCAGCCACAGGTCCCCGAACACAAACCACGGCCCTTTTCCCTGGCAAACAAAACTCACCCGCCCCACTGCTGGCTGGCAGATTGCAGGAGCCACTTGGTAATATCAAACCAGCCCGACTTGGCACTGGTGCCACCTTTCATCTGGGAAGCATCCTGCGTATCTGGATTTTTAGGAGCCAGCCGGCCACTTCCAGCCACAGGCCCCCGAACACAAACTACGGCCCTTTTCCCTGGAAGTAAAACTGACCGGCCCATCTTCTGTCTGGCAGATTGCAGGAGCCACTTGATACTATCAAACCAGCCCAACTTGGCACTGCTGCCACCTTTCATCTGGGAACCATCCTGCGTATCGTGGATTTTCAGGAGCCAGCCGGCCACTCCCAGCCACAGGCCCCCAAACACAAACCACGGCCCTTTTCCCTGGCAAAAATACTCATCTGCCCCACTTCTGGCTGGCAGATTGCAGGAGCCACTTGCCTCTATCAAACCAGCCCGACTTGGCCCTGGTGGCGCCTTTCATCTGGGAACCATCCTGCGTATCGTGGATTTTCAGGAGCCAGCCGGCCACTCCCAGCCACAGGCCCCTGAACACAAACCACGGCACTTTTCCCTGGCAAACAAAACTCCCCGACCCACTACTGTCCGGCAGAATGCGGGAGCCACTTGCCACTATCAAACCAGCCCGACTTGGCACTGGTGCTACCTTGCATCTGGGAACCATCCAGCGTATCGTGGATTTTCAGGAGTCAGCCGGCCACTCCCAGCCACAGGCCCCCAAACAAAAACCACGGCCCTTTTCCCTGGAAGTAAAACTGACCAGCCCATCATCTGGCTGGCAGATTGCAGGAGCCACTTGGCACTATCAAACCAGCCCGACTTGGCAATGGTGCCACCTTTCATCTGGGAACCATCCTGCGTATCGTGGATTTTCAGGAGCCAGCTGGCCACTCCCAGCCACAGGCCCCCAAACACAAACCACGGCCCTTTTCCCTGGCAAACAAAACTCACCCGCCCCGCTTCTGGCTGGCAGATTGCAGGAGCCTCTTGCCTCTATCAATCCAGCCCGACTCGGGGTTGGTGCCACTTTTCATCTGGGAACCATCCTACGTATGGTGGAATTTCAGGAGCCGGCCGGCCACTCCCAGCCACAGGCCCCCAAACACATACCACGGCCCATTACCCTGGCAAACAAAACTCACCCGCCCCGCTTCTGGCTGGCAGACTGCAGGAGCCACTTGCCTCTTTCAAACCAGCCCGACTCGGCACTGGTGCTACCTTGCATCTGGGAACCATCCTGCGTATCGTGGATTTTCAGGAGCCAGCCGGCCACTCCCACCCACAGGTCCCCAAACACAAACTACGGCCCTTTTCCCTGGAAGTAAAACTGACCGGCCCATCTTCTGGCTGGCAGATTGCAGGAGCCTCTTGGCTCTATCAAACCAGCCCGACTCGGCACTGGTGCCACCTTTCATCTGGGAACCATCCTGCGTATCGTGGATATTCAGGAGCCAGCCAGCCACTCCCAGCCACAGGCCCCCAAACACAAACCACGGCACTTTTCCCTGGCAAAAAAAACTCATTCGCCCCGCTTCTGGCTGGCAGATTGCAGGAGCTACTTGACTCTATCAAACCAGCCCAACTTGGCACTGGTGCCACCTTTCATCTGGGAACCCTCCTCCGTATTGTGGATTATCAGGAGCCAGAAGGACACTCCCAGCCACAGGTCCCCAAACACAAACTACAGGACTTTTCCCTGGAAGTAAATCTGACAGGCCCGTCATCTGGCTGGCAGATTGCTGGAGCCACTTGGTACTATCAAACCAGCCCGACTTGGCACTGGTGCCACCTTTCATCTGGGAACCATCCTGCGTATCGTGGATTTTCAGGAGCCAGCCGGCCACTCCCAGCCACAGGCCCCCAAACACATACCACGGCCCTTTACCCTGCCAAACAAAACTCACCCGCCCCGCTTCTGGATGGCAGATTGCAGGAGCCACTTGCCTCTATCAAACCAGCCCGACTCGGCACTGGTGCCACCTTTCATCTGGGAACCATCCTGCGTATCGTGGATTTTTAGGAGCCAGCCGGCCAATCTCAGCCATAGGCCCCCAAACACAATCTACGGCTCTTTTCGCTGGAAGTAAAACTGACCTGCCCATCTTCTTGCTGGCAGATTGCAGGAGATACTTGGTACTATCAAACCAGCCCGACTTGGCACTGGTGCCACCTTTCATCTGGGAACCATCCTGCGTATCGTGGATTTTCAGGAGCCAGCCGGCCACTCCCAGCCACAGGTCCCCAAACACATACCACGGCCCTTTTCCCTGGAAGTAAAATCTGACCGGCCCATCTTCTGCTGGCAGATTGCAGGAGCCACTTGATACTATCAAACCAGCCCAACTTGGCACTGGTGCCACCTTTCATCTGGGAACCATCCTGCGTATCGTGGATTTTCAGGAGCCAGCCGGCCACTCCCAGCCACAGGCCCCCAAACACAACCCACGACCCTTTTCCCTGGCAAAAAAAACTCATCCGCCCCACTTCTGGCTGGCAGATTGCAGGAGCCACTTGCCCCTATCAAACCAGCCCGACTTGGCCGTGGTGGCGCCTTTCATCTGGGAACCATCCTGCGTATCGTGGATTTTCAGGAGCCAGCCGGCCACTCCCAGG
>NW_026994452.1:0-6630 GCF_028769735.1 Zonotrichia leucophrys gambelii
CCCTTATCTCCCGCCCCACTCGGCACTGGTGCCACCTTTCATCTGGGAACCATCCTGCGTATCGTGGATTTTTAGGGCCAGCCGGCCACCCCAGCCAAGGGCCCCCCAAACACAAACCACGGCCCTTTTCCCTGGAAGTAAACTGACCTGCCCTAACTGGGGGGCACATTGCAGAGCCCTTGTTATCAAACCAGCCCAACTGGCACTGGTGCCACCTTTTATCTGGGAACCATCCTGCTATCGTGGATTTTCAGGACCAGCCGGCCACTCCCCAGCCACAGGCCCCCAAAAACAAACCACGGCCCTTTTCCTGGAAGTAAAACTGACCTGCCCGTCTCTGGCTGGCAGATTGCAGGAGCCACTTGCCCTCTATCAATCCAGCCCGACTGGACTGGTGCCACCTTTAAACTGGGAAAACCCTCCTGCTATCGTGGATTTTCAGGAGCCAGCGGCCACCCCAGCCACAGGCCCCGAACACAAACTACGGCCCTTTTTTCCCAAAACTGACCGCCCGTTTTGGTGGGAGATTGCGAGCCACTTGCCTTATCAAACCAGCCCGACTTGGCACTGGTGCCACCTTTCATCTGGGAAACCCTCCCGCGTATCGTGGATTTTCCCGGAGCCAGCCGGCCACTCCCGCACAGGCCCCAAACACAAACTGGCCCTTTTCCCTGGAATAAAAACTACCTGCCCTCATCTGGCTGGCAGATTGCGGAGCCACTTCTCTATCAAACCAGCCCGACTTGGCACTGGTGCCACCTTTCTGGGGGCCATCCCGTAAAGTGGATTTTCAGGAGCCCGCCGGCCACTCCCAGCCAAGTCCCCAAAAAAAACTACGGCCCTTTTCCCTGGAATTTAAAAAAACGACCCTGCCCCCTCATCTGGCTGGCAATTGCAGGAGCACTTCTCTATTAAACAGCCCAAATGGCATGGTGCCACCTTTCATCTGGGAACCATCCTGTGTATCGTGGATTTTCAGGAGCCGCCCGGACCTCCCAGCCACGGCCCCAAAAAATATCGGCCTTTTCCCTGGAAGTAAAACTGGGCCTGCCGTCATCTGGCTGGCAGATTGCAGGAGCCACTTGCTTATAACCCCCCCGACTTGGCATGGTGCCACCTTTCTTTGGGAACCATCCTGCCCTATCGTGGATTTTCAGGAGCCCCGGCCACTCCCAGCCACAGGGCCCCCGAACACAAACCCGGCCCTTTTCCCTGGAAGAAAAAATGACCTGCCCGTCATCTGGCTGGCAGATTGCAGGAGCCACTTCCCTCTATCACTCCAGCCCGACTCGGCACGGGTGCCACCTTTCATCTGGGAACCATCCACCGTAATGTGGATTTTCAGGAGCCAGCCGGCCACTCCAACCATAAGTCCCCAAAAAAAATCTACGGCCCTTTTCCCTGGAATTAAAAAGACCTGCCCATCTTCTGGCTGGCACATTGCAGAGCCACTTGGTAATATTAAACAAGCCCAACTTGGCACTGGTGCCACCTTTCATCCCGGAACCATCCTGCGTATCATGGATTTTCAGGGGCCACCGGCCACTCCAGCCACAGGCCCCCGAACAAAAACCCCGGCCCTTTTCCCTGGAAGTAATACTGACCTGCCGTCATCTGGCTGGCAGATTGCAGGAGCCACTTGCCTCTATCACTCCAGCCCGACTCGGCACGGGTGCCACCTTTCATCTGGGAACCATCCTGCCTATCGTGGATTTTCAGGAGCCAGCCGGCCACTCCCAGCTTCAGGCCCCCGAACACAAACCACGGCCCTTTCCCTGGAAGTAAAACTGACCTGCCCTACCTGGCGGGGACATTGCAGTAGCCTCTTTGGGAAAATCAAACCTGCCCAACTTGGCACTGGTGCCACCTTTCATCTGGAACCATCCTGCTATCGTGGATTTTCAGGAGCCAGCCGGCCATCCCAGCCACAGGCCCCAAACACAAACCACGGCCCTTTTCCCTGGAAGTAAAACTGACCTGCCGTCATCTGGCTGGCACATTGAGGGAGCCACCTGCCTCTATCAATCCAGCCCGACTTGGCACTGGTGCCACCTTTCATCTGGGAACCATCCTGCATATCGTGGATTTTCTGGAGCCAGGCGGCCACCCCCAGGCACAGGCCCCGAACACAAACTACGGCCCTTTTCCCTGGAATTAAAAACTGACCTGCCCGTCATCTGGCTGGCAGATTGCAGGAGCCACTTCCCTCTATCAATCCAGCCCGACCTGGCACTGGTGACCCTTTCATCTGGGAAACCATCCTGCGTATTGTGGATTTCAGGAGGCCAGCCCGGCCACTCCCACCAGGCCCCCCAACACAAAACCACGGGCCCCTTTTTTCCCGGAATACAAAAACCCCCCGCACCCATTTTCTGGCTGGCAGATTGCAGGACCCATTTCCTCTATCAACCAGCCCGACTCGCCCCGGTGCCACCTTTCATCTGGGAACCAACCTGATATTGTGGATTTTCAGGAGCCAGACGGCCACTCCCAGCCACAGGCCCCCGAACACAAACCACGGCCCTTTTCCCTGGCAAACAAAACTTAACCAACCCTGCTCTGGCTGGCAGATTGCAGGAGCACTTGCCTCTATCAAACCCGCCCGACTTGCACTGGTGCCACCTTGGTCTAGGGCCACCACCGTAATGTGGATTTCAGGAGCCAGCCGGCCACTCCCAGCCATAAGTCCCCAAAAAAAAAAACTACGGCCCCTTTTCCCCCGGAATTAAAACAGACCTGCCCGTCATCTGGTGGCACATTTCAGCAGCCACGGTAAATTAAACATGCCCCAAATTGGCACTGGTTTCCACCTTTCATCTGGGAACATCCTGCGTATGTGGATTTTCAGGAGCCCGGCACTACCAGCCACAGGCCCCCCGAACACAAACCACGGCCCTTTTTTCCCCCGGGAAATAAACTACCTGCCCCTCTCTGGCGGAGATTTAAGGAGCCACTGATCTATCAATCGAGCCCCACTCGACACGGTCCCCCTTTCATTGGGAACCTCCTGCGTATCGTGGATTTTTAGGGGCCCGCCCGGGGCCACTCCCAGCCAAAGGCCCCCGAACACAAAAAAACGGCCCTTTTTTCCCCCGGAAGTAAGCTGACCTGCCCGTATCTGGCTGGCAGATTGCAGGAGCCACTACCCCTACACCGAGCCCCACCGGCAGGGGGGGCCCCCTTTCATTGGGAACCCTCCTGCGTTTTTGGGGTTTTAGGGGGCCAGCCGGCCACTCCCACCACGGCCCCCGAACACAAAAACCCCGGCCCCTTTTCCCCGGAAGTAAAAAATACCTGCCCGTCATCGGCTGAGTGAAGGACCACTTTACTTATAACCAGCCCGACCGAAACTGGGGCCACCTTTCATCTGGGAACCATCCTGCGTATCGGGATTTTTCAGCAGCCGCCGGACTTCCCCGCCCCAGGCCCCCCCAACACAAACTACGGCCCTTTTCCCTGAAGTAAACTGCCCCGCCGGTCACTGGGTGGCAGATTCAGGAGCCACTTGCCTTAACCCCCAGCCCCACTCGGGCCCGGGGCCACCTTTTTCTGGGAAACCCCCCTGGTATGGGATTTTTTAGGGGCCCGGGCCACCCCAGCCCAGGCCCCCGAACACAAAACCCCGGCCCTTTTCCCTGGGAAACAAAACGAACCCCCCCCCGCTTTGGCTGGGAATTGCAGGGCCACTTCCCCCTATCAAACCACCCACTCGACACTGTGCCACCTTTCTCTGGGAAACCTCCGCGTATCGTGATTTTCACAGCCAGCCGGCCACCCCAGCCCAGGTCCCCAAACAAATACTACGGCCCTTTTCCCCGGAATTTTAAAATGACCTGCCCGGATTGGCTGGCAGATTGCAGGGCAATTTGGTATGTCAAACCAGCCTGATTGGCACTGGTGCCACATTTCACTGGGAAACCCTCCTGTGATGGGATTTTCGGGCCCCCGGCCATCCCCGCCACAGGCCCCCAAAAACAAAAACCCCGGGGGCCTTTTGGGGTGGCAAGAAAAATCACCCCCCCCGCTTCGGCGGAGATTTTAGGGAAAATTTCCTCATCAAACCGCCTACTCGGCACTGGTGCCACCTTTCATCTGGGGAACCCTCCTGTTATTGTGATTTTCAGGAGTCAGTCGGCCGCTCCCAGCCACAGGCCCCCCAAAAAAAACTACGGGCCCTTTTTCCCCGGAAGTAAATCTGACTCCCCCTCATCTGGCTGGCAGATTGCGGATCCCCTTGCCTCTATCAATCCGCCCGACCTGGGAAGGTGCCACCTTTCATCTGGGGAAACCCTCTCCGATTGTGGGTTTTTTTGGGGCCAGCCGGGCCCTCCCGCCACGGCCCCCGAACACAAAACCCCGGCCCTTTTCCCCGGGAACAAAACGAACCCCCCCCCTTCTGGTGGCATTTCAGGGCCACTTGCCTCTTCAAACCCCCGACTTGGCACTGGTGCCACCTTTCATCAGGGGGGCCTCCACCCAATGTGGATTTTTAGGAGCCAGCCGGGCCAAACCCAAACCATAAATCCCAAAAAAATCTACGGCCCTTTTCCCTGGAAATTTAAAAAAGACCTGCCCATCATCTGGTGGCACATTCAGCAGCCACTTGGTAAATTTAAAAATGCCCAAATTGGCATGGTGCCACCTTTCATCCCCGGAACCTCCTCGTATCAGGTTTTTTAGGACCAGCCGGCCACTCCCGCCAAGGCCCCCGAAAAAAACCCCCGGCCCTTTTCCCCGGAATAATACTGACCTGCCCCTCCTGGCTGGCAATTGAAGGGCCTCTTTACTCTACAAACAGCCCGACTCGACACGGGGCCACCTTTTACGGGAACCATCCTGCGTATGTGGTTTTCAGGGCCCGCCGGCCCTCCCACCACAGGCCCCCCAAAAACAAAATCGGCCCTTTTTCCCCCGGGAAATAAAACTGACCTCCCCTCATCTGGGTGGCAATTGTAGAGCCCTGCCCCTATAACCCAGCCCGACCGGACGGTGCCACCTTTCTCTGGGGAAACCCCCTCGTACGTGGATTTTCAGAAACCGCCGGCCACTCCCCGCCACAGCCCAAAAAACAAACCACGGCCCTTTTCCCCGGAAGTAAAACTGACCTGCCCGTCATTGGGTGGGAATTGAAGGGCCCCATGACTCTATCAATCCACCCGACTCACACTGGGGAACCTTTCATCTGGGGAACCACCGCTATCGTGGATTTTCAGGAGCCAGCCGGCCACCCCCCGCCACAGGCCCCGAAACAAACTACGGCCCTTTTCCCTGGAAAAAACGACCTGCCCGCATCTGGGTGGCAGAGCGGGGCCCCTTTCCTCTACACTCCCCCGACTCGGACGGGCCCCTTGGGTCTAGGACCACCACCGTAATGTGGGTTTTCAGGGAGCCCCGGCCACCCCCCCACAGGCCCCCAACACAAAACCCCGGCCCCTTTTCCCCGAAACAAAACAACCCCCCCCGCTTCTGGGTGGCAGATTGCAGGAGCCCTTCCCCTATCAAACCAGCCCACTCGACCTGTTCCCCTTTTATCTGGGACCCTCCTGCGTTGTGGTTTTCAGCAGCCACCCCCCACCCCCAGCCCAGTCCCCAAACAATACTACGGCCCTTTTCCCTGGAATTAAAACAGACCCCCCGCCCATCATCTGGCTGGGAGATTGCGGGGCGAATTGGTACTGTCAAACCACCTGACTTTCCTGCGCCTTATTTCTCTGGGAACCACCCCGCGTATCGTGGATTTTCAGGAGCCACAGGCCACGCGCGCCACAGGCCCCGAACACCACCACGGCCCTTTTCCCTGGCAAACAAAACTTAACCCCCACCGCTTCTGGCTGGCAGATTGCAGGAGCCCCTTGCCTCTATCATAAACCCGCCAGACTCACACTGGTACCACCTTTCATCTGGGAACCATCCTGCGTATTTTGGATTTCAGGAGCTAGCCCGGGCCCCTCCCAGCCACAGGTCCCCAAACAAAACTACGGCCCTTTTCCCTGGAAGTAAAACTGACCTGCCCGTCATCTGTCTGCAGATTGCACGAGCCACTTGGTATTATCAAACCAGCCCGGACTTGGCCTGGTGCCACCTTTCAACTGGGAACCATCCTGAGTATCGTGGATTTTTTAGGAACCAGCTGGCCACTCCCAGCCACAGGCCCCCGAACACAAAACTACGGCCCTTTTCCCTGGAAGTAAAACTGACCTGCCCGTCATCTGGCTGGCAGATTGCAGGAGCCACTTGCCTTATCAAACCAGCCAGACTCGGGACTGGTGCCACCTTTCCTCTGGGGAAACCCTCCTGCGTAATCGTGGATTTCAGGAGCAGCCGGCCACTCCCGCCACAGGCCTTTGAAAACAAACCACGGCCCTTTTCCCTGGCAAACAACAATACCCACCCCCCTTCTGGCTGGCAGATTGCAGGGGCCACTTTCCTACTATCATACCACCAGACTCGAACTGGTACCACCTTCATCTGGGTACCATCCTGCGTATTGTGGATTTTTAGCAGCTCGGCCACCCCACCACAGGGCCCCAACAAATACAGGCCCTTTTCCCTGGAAGTAAAAATAACCGCCCCCTCATCTGGTGGCAATTGAGGAGACACTTCCCATCAATCCGCCCGACCGGGCGATAC
>NW_026994453.1:0-6630 GCF_028769735.1 Zonotrichia leucophrys gambelii
TTTCCGGGGGGCTTTCTTGTTTTGGTTGGGGGGGGTTTGGGTCTGTGGTTTGGGGTGTTCTTCTGGGGTCTGGTTGGGTTTTGGGGTCGTTGGTGGTTTCTGGTGCGGGGGGGGGGTGTGGGGGGGGGTTGGGTGGGGGGGTGGGTGTTGTGTGTGGTTTTTGCCGTGGGGTTTGGGGGTTCGCTGGGGGTCTGGGGGGTTGGGGTTGGTTTTCTGTGGGTTTTTTTTGGGGGGGGTGTTTTTGGGGTTTGGGGCTGGGGGCTGGGCGGGATGCGTGGTTGGCTGTTGGGGGTTGGTGGGGCGTCTTGGGGTTTGGGGGGGGTTGGGGGTTGTGGTGTGGGGCTGGGTGTGTCTGCTGTGGCTTGCGCTGGCTGGTTCTGTGGTGCTGGTGTTGGGGCTGTGGCTGGTGGGGTCTGGTGCTGTTTTGGGGTTTTGTGTTCTGTGGGGTCTGGTGAGTTGTCTGGTTGCTTGTTTGGTTGTCTGTGGTGGGTCTGGGGGTGGTGCTGTCTGGTTTTGCTGGGTGTTCTCTGGTTGGGGGCTGGTGGGGTTCTGGGGTGGGTGGTGTGGGGTTTGATGAGTTCTGTGGGGGGTCTGGGTCTTTCTGGTTGACTGTCTGGCTGGGTCTGTCTGCTGTGTCTGGGGGGGGTTGCTGTCTGGGGGTGGTTGCTGGGGCCCGTGTGTGCTGGTCGGCTGTTGTTGGGTGGTCTGGTTCTGTGGTCTGGTCTGTGGTCTGTCTGGTGGCTGGTTTGGTTCTGTGGTCTGTGCTGGGGTTGGTCTTGGGGCTGGTGTGTGTGGGTGTTTGTGTTCTGGGGCTGGGTCTGGGTGGCTGTCTGGGGTGGTTCGTCTGTCTGTGTTCTGGTGGGGCTGTTGTGCTTGGTGTGGGTTCTGGGGGGTGGGTCTCTGGTTCTGGGGCTGTGGGGTGGTTCTGTCATTGTCGGGCTTGGGTTTTTCTGTGGGTCTGCCTGGGAGTGTGGGTTCTGGGTGGTCTGTGGGGCTGGGTCTGGGGTGTCTGGGTCTGGGCTGTCTGGGGGTGGTGTGTGTTCTTCTGGCTGGGTGGCTGTTTCTGGTTGGTCTGGGTTGCTGGTTGTGGGGGGTGGTTCTTCTGTTCTTGCTGTTGGTGGGTCTTTGGGGGACTGGTTTGTTCTGGTCTGTTGTTGCTGGGCTGGGTCTGCTGTCTGGTGTCTGGGTCTGGGGTGTCTGGCCTGGGTTGGTGGTGGTGCTGGGTCTTGCTGGGCTGGTGGGTTCTTTGCTGGTCTGGTGGTCTGTGGCTGGTTCTGGTTGGGTGTCTTCTGTCTGGTGGCTGGGGGTTTTCTTCTGGTGTTTTCTGGGTCTGTGTGTGCTGTTCTGTGGTGCTGTTGGCTGTGGGTTGGGTTGTGGCTGTCTGTGGTCTGTTTTGGTTTGGTGGGTGTCTTTTCTGTCTGGGTTGTTTGGGGTTTGGTGGCTGTGTCTGGTGGTGGGTCTGGCTTGGGTGTCTGTGTGGCGGGTTGGGGGGTGGTGTTTGTGTCTGGTGGTCTGTGGGCTGGGGCTGTGGGCTGGTGGGGGGTGGTGGGTCTGGTTCTGTTTCTGTCTGGGGCTGTCTGGTGGGTCTGTTTTGGGTTGGTGGGGGGCTGGGTTTTGTCTGGGGGGTCTGTTCTGGGCTGTGGGCTGTCTGGGTCTGGCTTGGGGTGCTGGGGTCTGGTGTTCTTGCTGGGGTCTGGTTCTGTGGTCTGGGTTTCTGGTTGTCTGGGGGGTTTTGTGGGTCTGTTGGTGGCTGGGTGTTTTGGTTTTGGTGGGCTGTTCGTTGGGGGCTCTGGGTGTTGGGGCTGCTGTCTGGGTGCTGGGGTCTGGGTTTGGGGTCTGGGGTGGGGTCTGGGGTGTGTTGTCTGTTCTGCTGGTTTGGGGCTGGTGTTCTGGCTGCTGTCGTTTTGGGCTGGGGGCTGGGGTCTGGTTTGGGGGGTGGGTGGGGGTTTTTCTGGGTGGGGCTGTGCTTTTGGGGTGGGGGGTGGGTTTTTGGGGGGCTGGGGGGGTCTGGGGGGTCTGGGGTTGGTTGTTTCTTGGGGTGGGTTTTTGCTGGCTTGGGGGGGGTTCTGGTGTTCTTGGGTTTTTCTTGGTTTCGGTTGGGGGCTTTTCTGGGTCTGGGGGGTGGGGGGTTTGTCTGTCTGGGGTTGGTTTTTGGGGTTGGGGCTGGGGTTTTTTCTGTCTTGGGTTGGGGGGGGTTTCTGGTTGGGTTTTTTGTTTTGGGGTTTTTGGGGGGGGTGGGGTTTTTGGGGGGGGGTCTGCTTGGGTCTTTCGGGGTCTGGGGGGTTGCTTGGGGTTTTGTGGCTGCTGGTTGTTCTTTGGGGTTTGTCTGTGGGGGGGGGTCTGGGTTTTTCTGGGGGGTGGGGTGTTTGGGGTTTTTTGGCTGGGTTGTCTGGGCTGTGGTTTGGGTTTTGGCTGGGTTTTCTGTCTGGGGTTTTCTGGGGCGGGGGGGGGTTGTTTGTGTTTTTGGTTTTGTGGGGGGGTGGTTTTTTTTGGGGTTGGGTGGGGGCTTTGGGGTCTGGGGTTCTGGTTTGGGGGGGTTTCCTGGGGGGGTGGGGGTCTGGGGTGGGTTGGTGTGGTCGCTGGGGCTGGGGGGTGTCTGGGTTTGGGGTTTCTGTTTCTGGGGGGGTTGTTGGGGCCGCTGGGGGGTGGGGGTTTCTGTGCTGGGGTGTGGCTGGGGGGGTCTGGGTCTTTTGGGGCTGTTGTTGTCTGGTCTTCGGGGGGTTTTGGTGTTCGTCTGTCTGCTTTGGGGGGTGGTTTTTGGGGGGGTTTTTGGCGGGGGTCTGTTTTTTCTGGGGGGTTGGGTTTCTGGGGGCCCTTTGGGGTGGGCTGGTGTTGCGGGTGTCTGGCGGGTTTGGGTTTGGGGGGGGGTGGCGGGGGGGTGATTTCTGTCTGTGGTGGGGCTTGCTGGGGGGGGGGGCTGTTCGCTGGGGTTTTCTGGGGGGGCTGTGCTGGGGCTTTGGGGGTGGCTGTGGGTTTGGTGGGGTCTGTGGGGGGTTGTGGGGTTTTGGCTGCTGGGGGGTCTTGGGGGTTGGTCTGGGTTGGGCTTTCTGTTTTGGGGGGTGTTTTCTGCTTGGGTTATGGGCTGGTGGGTTGGGCTTTCTGCTGGTCCCGGGTTTTGTGGGTGGGGGGTCTGGGGTCTGGGGTGGGGCTGGGTTTTTCTGTGGGGGGGCTGGTCTTGTTGGGTCTGTTGGGGGGTTTGGGGGGTGGGGTCTGGCTGCTGGGTTGGGGGGGGTTCTGGGGGGTTTTTGTGGTGCTTCTGTTTGGGTTTTGCTTTGCTTTGGGGCTTTCTGTGTGTTGGTTTTGGGGGGGGGGGGTGGTGCCTGTGGCTGCTGGGGTGGGGTTGGGGGGGTTTTGGTGGGGCTTGGGTTGGGGCCGGGGGCTGTTTGGTTTTCTGGGGGGGGTCTGTTTTGGGCTGTTGTGGGGGGGGGTTTTGGGGTTTTTCTGGTCTGTTTGGGGGTTTCGCTGGGTTTGGTGGGGTTTTTTTGGGGGGGGTTGGGCTGGGGTTGTGGTCTGCTGGGGGTTTGGGTTGTTTTGTCTCTTTGGGGGGGTTTTTTGGGGGGGTCTGTGTCTGGGGGTTGGGGCTGTGGGGGGGGTTTTTTGGGGGGGGGGGGGTCTGGTGGGGTTTTGCGGGGGGGTGGGGGCTTTTGGGGCGGGGGGCTGGGGGTTCTTGGGGTTTTCGGGTGTTTGGGGGTTTGTTGGTGGGGCTGGGGGTTTTGCTGTGGGGGGGGTTTTGGGGGGTTGGGTTTGGGGGGTCTTCTGGGCTGTGGGGTCTGTCTGTTTGCTGTTTTCTGTGGTGTCTGGGTTGGTGGGGGGCCGTCTTCGGGGTTGGCTCTGGGTTTTCTGGGTTCTGGGGCTGGGTCTTCTGTTGGGTTGTGGGGTCTGTCTGGGGATGGGGTTTTCTGGGGTGGGGTTGGTGCTGTGGGGGTTGGGTGGTGTCTGGTGGGTTGTGGTCTGTTGGTCTGGTGTGGGGTGTTGGTTTTGGGGGTCTGTCTGGGTCTGGGGAGTTGCTGGGGCTGTGTCTGGGTGCTGGGTCTGGTGGGGCTGTCGTGTTTTGGGGTTGTCTGGCTGTTTTGTGGGTGGTCTGTCTGCTGGGGGTGGTGGGCTGGGGGGGTTTTCTGTTGGCGCTGTCTTCTGGGCTGTGGTGGTGGTTGGGGTGGCTGTGGTCTGTGTCTGGTCTGGCTGTCTGTTTGGCTGGTCCTGTCTGGTCCTGGGTGTCTTGTGCTGTCTGGTCTGGTCTGTGGGTGCTGGGGGTTTTTTGTCTGTGGATCTGGTCTTGGGCTGTGTGCTGGGTCTGTGTGGTCGGTGGGGCTGGGGGGTGGGTTCTGTGGGTTTGTGGTTTTTGGTTGGCTGTGGTGCTGGCTTATGGTCTGGGGTCTTGGTCTCTGTGGGGGTCTGGTGTGGCCTGGGTCTGGTTCTGGGTGGTGTTCTGTTTGGGGGGGTGGTGGGGGTGGGTGGGGTGGTCTGTGTGTGGCTGGTCTGGGGTTTCTGGGTTGTGTCTTCTAGGGGTGGCTGGTCTGTGGGTTCTGGTCTGTCTGTGCTGGTGGTGTCTGTTGGTGGGGGCTGGGGTCTGTGGTGGCTGGGCTGTCTGGGGGTCTGGTTGTCTGGGTTGGGGTTTGGGCGGTCTGGGGGTGTTCTGTTGTGGGGGGGGTCCCTGGTTTGTTGTGGGGGTTCTGGTCTTGGCTGTGGGTGGGTGGTGGGTGGGGTCTGGGGCTGTGCTGGGGCGTGCTGGTGGGGGGCTGGGGGTGTGGTTGTCTGTGGGGGTTGGGTGGTTGGGCCCGTTGTTCTGTTTTCTGTGGCTGTCTGGGTGTCTGGTGCGTCTGGGTGTGTGTTCTGGGTGTTCTGGGCTGGGTTTTTGGGGGTGTGGTCTGGTTTCTGGGGTGGTGGGCTGGTTGGGCTGGGTCGGTTGCGGGTTGGGTTGCTGGTTGTTTTGTGCTGCTGGTCTGTGTTTTGTGCTGGTTGGTGGGTCTGGGGTGGTGTGCTGGGTGGTCTGGGGTGGTTGTGGTCCCGTCTGTCTGGGGTGCTGGGTCTGTTTCTTTGGTCTGTGGGGGGGGGGGCTCTGCTGGTGGGTGCTGTGGTTGTGTTTGTTCTGGGGTTGTTTCTCTTCTGGGGGCTGTTTTGGTGGTTCTGTGTGAGGTGCTGGGGTTCTTTGGGTTGCTGTCTGGGGGCTGGTCTGGTGTCTGTCTGGTGTTGTCTGCTGTGTGCTGTCTGGGTCTTGGTCTGTGTGGCTGGCTGTTGGGTTGGTTTTGGGCTGGGTCGTTGTTGGTGGGGGGGGGTGGTGTCTGGTTCTGTCTGGTGGGGCTTTTCTTGGGGGGTCTTCTGGTGGCGTTTGGGGTGTGTCTGTGGTGCTGGGGTCTGGGTGTGGTGTTGTTTTGTCTGCTGTGGGGGTGGTCTGCCGTGGTGCTGCTGTTTTCTGGTGGTGTCTGGTCTTTGTCTGGTGGGTGGGTGGCTGTTTCTGGGTCTGTCTGGTCTGGTCTGGCTGGGCGGTGTGGGGCTTGCCTGTGGCTGTTCTGTGGGGGCTGTGGGGTTTTGGTGGGTCTGGTGTGGTCTGGGGTCTGTGTGGCTTCGGGTTTTGGTGGGCTGGCTGTCTGTGTCTTTTGGGTGGTGTTTTGGTGGCAGTTCTGGCTGTTCTGGGGGTCTGGGTCGCTGTGGTCTGGGGTGTGGTGGTGGGTCTTCTGGCGGTTTCTGCTGTCTGTCTGGGGTGGGGGGTTCTGTGGATGTGGTCTGGGTGTCTGCTGTGGTCTGGTCATGGCTGGTCTGTCTTCTGTGTCTGGTCTTGGTGTCTGGTGTGTGGGGCGGTTTGGTGGGGGGCTGTCTGGGGGGTGCTGGCTTTTTTCTGGGGGTGGGGTGGGGGTTTTCTGGTCTGGGGTGGCTGGTTTTGGTCTGGGGGGGGGTGTTGGGCCTGGGGTTGGGCTGGGGGGGGTCGGGGGTCTGGTGGGGGGGTCTGTCTGGAGGGGGTTCTGTCTGGGGGCTTGGGGGGGTCTGGCTTGGGCTGTTTTGGGGGGGTCTTTGTGTCTGGGGGTTTTTGGGTTTGGGGGTCTGGGGGCTGGGTGGGGGTTGGCGGGGGGGTTTGGGGTGGGGGGGTTGGTGGGGTGTGGTCTGCTTCTGGCTTTTTTGGGGGGGCTGTTGGTTCTGGGGGGTTTGGTTCGGTGGGGTTTGGGGCTTTTGTCCTTGGGGGGTCCCGCGCCGGGGGGGTCTGGGTGGTCGGGGGGGTGCTGGGCTGGGGTCTGGTTTTTGGGCTGTGGGGGCTGGGTGGGGCTTTGGGGGTTCTGGGGTTTGTTTGGCGCTGGGGGTTTTTCTGGTGGTTTTTCTTTTGGGGGGTTTTGGGGGTCTTTTCTGTGGGGGGGTGGTCGGGTGGGGGGTGGGTTTTGGGTTGGGCTGTGTTGCCCTTTTGGTCTTGTCTTGGGGGGTGCGGGGGTCTGGCTGGTTTGGGGTTGGGTGTGGGGTTTTGGGCGGGGGTTTGGGGGGGGTTCTGCCCCTGGGGGTGGGGGCTGCTGTTCTTGGGGTGTGGGCTGTTTTTGTTTTGGTTGCTGCTGGGGGGGGGCTGGCTGGTTGTGGGGGGGTTCTTGTTGGTTTGGGGGGCTTTGGTCTGTCTGTTTCTGGGTTGTTTGGGGGTTTGGGCTGGTTTTTGGG
>NW_026994454.1:0-6622 GCF_028769735.1 Zonotrichia leucophrys gambelii
CTCATTGCTCGTGGTTCACCCCAGCCAATCGGCCTCCGATAATGACCCCAACAGACCCCCACCTTCTAGACCCGCATCTGGTGGATTCAGGAACCCCCACCAGCCCCGATTGCAGGCACTTGCCTTTCAATCCAGCCACTGGCACTGGTGCACCTTCATCTGGGAACCATCCTGGTATCGTGGATTTTCAGGAGCCAGCGGCCACTCCAGCCACAGCCCGAACAAAACCACGGCCCTTTCCTGGAAAACTCACCCCCCGCTTCTGGCTGGCAGATTGAGGAGCCATTCCTCTTCAAACCAGCCGACTCGGATGGTGCCACTTTCATTGGGAACCATCTGCGTATGTGGATTTTCAGGAGCAGCCGGCCACTCCAGCACAGGCCCAAAAACACGGCCTTTCCCTGGAATAAAACTACGCCCTCTGGCTGCAGATTGCAGGACCACTTGCTCTATCAACAGCCACGCTGGTGCCACCTTTACTGGGACTCTGCGTATGTGGATTTTCAGGAGCCAGCGGCCACTCAGCCCAGGCCCCACACAACACGGCCCTTTTCCTGAAGAACTACGCCTTCTGGCTGGCAGATTGCAGGAGCCACTTCTTTCAACCAGCCGACTGGCACTGGTGCCACTTTCTGGGACCATCTGCGTATGTGGATTTTCAGGAGCCACGGCCACTCCCAGCACAGCCCCAAACAAACCGGCCCTTTTCCCTGGAATAAAACTGACCCCCTCTGGCTGCAGATTGCAGGAGCCATTCTCATCACAGCCGACTGCACTGTGCTTTCATCTGGAACATCTGCGTATCGTGGATTTTCAGGAGCCAGCGGCCACTCCCAGCCACAGCCAACACAAACAGGCCCTTTCCTGGAAAAAACTCACCGCCGCTTCTGGCTGGCAGATTGCAGGAGCCACTTCCTCTATCAACCAGCCCGACTTGGCACTGGTGCCACCTTCATCTGGGAACCATCCTGCGTATGTGGATTTTCAGGAGCAGCCGGCCACTCCCAGCCACAGGCCCCAACAAAACCACGGCCCTTTTCCCTGGCAAAAAAACTACCGCCCCTCTGGCTGGCAGATTGCAGGAGCCATTCCTTATCAAACCGCCCGACTGGCTGGTGCCACCTTTCATCTGGGAACCATCCTGCGTATCGTGGATTTTCAGGAGCCAGCCGGCCACTCCAGCCACAGGCCCCAAACAAAACTACGGCCCTTTTCCCTGGAAGTAAACTGACCTCCCATTCTGGCTGGCAGATTGCAGGACCACTTCCTCATCAATCCAGCCCGACTGGCACTGGTGCCACCTTTCATCTGGGAACCATCCTGCGTATCGTGGATTTTCAGGAGCCAGCCGGCCACTCCCAGCCACAGGCCCCGAACACAAACACGGCCCTTTTCCCTGGAAAAAAACTACCGCCCGCTTCTGGCTGGCAGATTGCAGGAGCACTTCCTCTATCAAACCAGCCCGACTCGGACTGTGCCACCTTTCATCTGGGAACCATCCTGCGTATCGTGGATTTTCAGGAGCCAGCGGCCACTCCCAGCCACAGGCCCCGAACACAAACCACGGCCCTTTTCCCTGGAAAAATACCGCCCGCTTCTGGCTGGCAGATTGCAGGAGCCACTTCCCTCTATCAACCAGCCGACTCGGCACTGGTGCCACCTTTCATCTGGGAACCATCCTGCGTATGTGGATTTTCAGGAGCCAGCGGCCACTCCCAGCCACAGGCCCCAACACAAACACGGCCCTTTTCCCTGAAGAAACACCGCCCGCATCTGGCTGGCAGATTGCAGGAGCCACTTGCCTCTATCAAACCAGCCGACTCGGCACTGGTGCCACTTTCTCTGGGAACCATCCTGCGTATCGTGATTTTCAGGAGCCAGCCGGCCACTCCCAGCCACAGGCCCCCAACAAAACGGCCCTTTTCCCTAAAAAACTACCGCCCTCTGGCTGCAGATTGCAGGAGCCACTTGCTCTATCAACAGCCTGACTTGGCACTGGTGCCACTTTCACTGGAACCATCTGCGTATCGTGGATTTTCAGGAGCAGCCGGCCACTCCCAGCAAGGTCCCCAAACAACTACGGCCCTTTCTGGAATTAAAACGACCTGCATCTTGCTGGCAGATTGCAGGAGCCACTTGCTTTCAAACCAGCCGACTTGGCACTGTGCCACTTCATCTGGAACCATCCTGCGTATCGTGGATTTTCAGGAGCAGCCGGCACCCCAGCCACAGGCCCCCAACACAAACACGCCCTTTCCCTGGAAAAAAACCACCGCCCTCTTTGGCTGGCAGATTGCAGGAGCCACTTCCTCTTCAACCAGCCCACTGACTGGTGCCACCTTTCATCTGGGAACCATCCTGCGTATCGTGGATTTTCAGGAGCCAGCCGGCCACTCCCAGCCACAGGCCCCGAACACAACCACGGCCCTTTTCCCTGGCAACAAAACTCACCCCCCGCTTCTGGCTGGCAGATTGCAGGAGCCACTTCCTCTATCAAACCAGCCCGACTCTGCACTGGTGCCACCTTTCATCTGGGAACCATCCTGCGTATCGTGGATTTTCAGGAGCCAGCGGCCACTCCCAGCCACAGGCCCCCAAACAAAACCACGGCCCTTTTCCCTGGAATAAAACTACCTGCCCGCTTCTGGCTGGCAGATTGCAGGAGCCACTTTCCTCTATAAACCAGCCGACTCGGCACTGGTGCCACCTTTCATCTGGGAACCATCCTGCGTATCGTGGATTTTCAGGAGCCAGCCGGCCACTCCCAGCCACAGGCCCCCAAACACAAACTACGGCCCTTTTCCCTGGCAAACAAAACTCACCTGCCCTTCTTCTGGCTGGCAGATTGCAGGAGCCACTTCCCCATATCAAACCAGCCCGACTCGGCACTGGTGCCACCTTTCATCTGGGAACCATCCTGCGTATCGTGGATTTTCAGGAGCCAGCCGGCCACTCCCAGCCACAGGCCCCCGAACACAAACCACGGCCCTTTTCCCTTGCCAACAAAACTCACCCACCCCGCTTCTGGCTGGCAGATTGCAGGAGCCACTTGACTCTATCAAACCAGCCTGACTCGGCACTGGTGCCACCTTTCATCTGGGAACCATCCTGCGTATTGTGGATTTTCAGGAGCCAGCCGGCCACTCCCAGCCACAGGTCCCCAAACAAACTACGGCCCCTTGCCCTGGAATTAAAACTGACCTGCCCATCTTCTGGCTGGCAGATTGCAGGAACCACTTGGCTCTCTCAAACCAGCCCAACTTGGCACTGGTGCACCTTTCATCTGGGAACCATCCTGCGTATCGTGGATTTTCAGGAGCCAGCCGGCCACTCCCAGCCACAGGCCCCCGAACACAAACTACGGCCCTTTTCCCTGGCAAACAAAACTGCACCGCCCGCTTCTGGCTGGCAGATTGCAGGAGCCACTTGCCTCTATCAATCCAGCCCGACTCGGCACTGGTGCCACCTTTCATCTGGGAACCATCCTGCGTATTGTGGATTTTCAGGATCCAGCCGGCCACTCCCAGCCACAGGCCCCCGAACAAAAACCACGGCCCTTTTCCCTGGCAAGCAAAACTTTCCCACCCCGCTTTTTGGTGGCAGATTGCAGGAGCCACTTGCCTCTATCAAACCAGCCCGACTTGACACTGGTGCCACCTTTCATCTGGGAACCATCCTGCGTATCGTGGATTTTCAGGAGCCAGCCGGCCACTCCCAGCCACAGGCCCCCAAACAAAACTACGGCCCCTTTCCCTGGAATTAAAACTGACCTGCCCATCTTCTGGCTGGCAGATTGCAGGAGCCATTTGCTACTATCAAACCAGCCCGACTTGGCACTGCTGCCACTTTTCATCTGGGAACCATCCTGCGTATCGTGGATTTTCAGGAGCCAGCCGGCCACTCCCAGCCACAGGCCCCCAACAAAACACGGCCCTTTTCCCTGGAATAAAACACCGCCCCTTCTGGCTGGCAGATTGCAGGAGCCACTTGCCTCATCAACCAGCCCACTGGAACTGGTGCCACCTTTCATCTGGGAACCATCCTGCGTATCGTGGATTTTCAGGAGCCAGCCGGCCACTCCCAGCCACAGGCCCCCAAACAAATAGGCCCTTTTCCCTGGAAGTAAAACTGACTGCCGTCATCTGGATGGCAGATTGCAGGAGCCACTTCCTCTATCAACCAGCCCGACTCGCACTGGTGCCACCTTTCATCTGGGAACCATCCTGCGTATCGTGGATTTTCAGGAGCCAGCCGGCCACTCCCAGCCACAGGCCCCCAACACAAACTACGGCCCTTTTCCCTGGAAGTAAACTGACCTGCCCGTCATCTGGCTGGCAATGCAGAGCCACTTCCCTTCAAACCAGCCCGACTCGATGGTGCCACCTTTCATTGGAACCATCCTGCGTATCGTGGATTTTCAGGAGCCAGCCGGCCACTCCCAGCCACAGGCCCCCAACAAAAACAGGCCCTTTTCCCTGGAAGAAAACTACCGCCCGCTTCTGCTGGCAGATTGCAGAGCCACTTCCTCTAAAACCAGCCCGACTCGGACTGGTGCCACCTTTCATCTGGAACCATCCTGCGTATCGTGGATTTTCAGGAGCACCGGCACTCCCAGCCACAGGCCCCCAAACAAAACACGGCCCTTTTCCCTGGAAGTAAAACTGACCGCCCGCATCTGGCTGGCAGATTGCAGGAGCCACTTGCCTCTATCAATCCAGCCCGACTGGCACTGGTGCCACCTTTCATCTGGGAACCATCCTGCGTATCGTGGATTTTCAGGAGCCAGCCGGCCACTCCCAGCCACAGGCCCCCGAACAAAACCACGGCCCTTTTCCTGGAAATAAAACTACCTGCCCGCATCTGGCTGCAGATTGCAGGAGCCACTTCCCTCTTCAACCAGCCCGACTGGACTGGTGCCACCTTTCATCTGGGAACCATCCTGCGTATCGTGGATTTTCAGGAGCCAGCCGGCCACTCCCAGCCACAGGCCCCCAAACAAAACTACGGCCCTTTTCCCTGGAATAAAACGACCTGCCCATCTCTGGCTGGCAGATTGCAGGAGCACTTGCTCTTCAAACCAGCCCGACTGGACTGTGCCACTTTCATCTGGGAACCATCCTGCGTATCGTGGATTTTCAGGAGCCAGCGGCACTCCCAGCCACAGCCCCCAACACAAACACGGCCCTTTTCCTGGAATAAAACTGACCTGCCCGTCATCTGGTGGCAGATTGCAGGAGCCACTTCCCTCTAAACCAGCCCACTCGACTGGTGCCACTTCATCTGGGAACCATCCTGCGTATCGTGGATTTTCAGGAGCCAGCCGGCCACTCCCAGCCACAGGCCCCCGAACACAAACACGGCCCTTTTCCCTGGAATAAAACGACTGCCCGTCTTCTGGCTGGCAGATTGCAGGAGCCACTTGCCTCTATCAACCAGCCCGACTCGGACTGGTGCCACCTTTCATCTGGGAACCATCCTGCGTATCGTGGATTTTAGGAGCCAGCCGGCCACTCCAGCCACAGGCCCCGAACACAAACTACGGCCCTTTTCCCTGGAAGAAAACTACCGCCCGCTCTGGCTGGCAGATTGCAGGAGCACTTCCCTCTATCAAATCAGCCCGACTGGATGGTGCCACCTTTCATCTGGGAACCATCCTGCGTATCGTGGATTTTCAGGAGCCAGCCGGCCACTCCCAGCACAGGCCCCCGAACAAAAACCACGGCCCTTTTCCCTGGAAGAAACGCACTCCAGCCACAGGCCCCCGAACACAAACCACGGCCCTTTCCCTGGAAATAAAACTCGACCTGCCCTGCTTCTGGCTGGCAGATTGCAGGAGCCACTTGCCTCTTCAAACCAGCCCGACTCGGACTGGTGCCACCTTTCATCTGGGAACCATCCTGCGTATCGTGGATTTTCAGGAGCCAGCCGGCCACTCCCAGCCACAGGCCCCCAAACACAAACTACGGCCCTTTCCCTGGAAGTAAAACTGACTGCCCGTCATCTGGGTGGCAGATTGCAGGAGCCACTTGCCTCTATCAATCAGCCCGACTCGGCACTGGTGCCACCTTTCATCTGGGAACCATCCTGCGTATCGTGGATTTTCAGGAGCCAGCCGGCCATCCCAGCCACAGCCCCGAACACAAAACTACGGCCCTTTCCCTGGAATAAACTGACCTGCCCTCTATCTGGCTGGCAGATTGCAGGAGCCACTTGCTCTCTACAAACCAGCCCGACTTGGCACTGGTGCCACCTTTATCTGGGAACCATCCTGCGTATCGTGGATTTTCAGGAGCCAGCCGGCCACTGCCAGCCACAGGCCCCGAACAAAAACACGGCCTTTTCCCTGGCAAAGAAAAACCACCCGCCCCGCTCTGGGTGGCAATTGCAGGGGACTTCCTCTATCAAACCACCCGATCGGACTGGGGCCCCCCTTTTATCTGGGAACCATCCTGCTATCGTGGGTTTTCAGGAGCCCGCCGGCCACCCCACCCAGCCCCCAAACAAAACACGGCCCCCCTTTTCCTGGAAAAAAACGACCCTCCCCTTCTGGGTGGGAGATTGCAGGGGCCCCTTGGTATATCAAACCGCCCCATTTGGCACTGGGCCACTTTTATCTGGGAAC
>NW_026994455.1:0-6621 GCF_028769735.1 Zonotrichia leucophrys gambelii
GCCGGGGATTCCGGGTTGGGGGGGGTTTGGGGGGGGGGATCCCGTGAAAATCCCCCGAGGGGGGGAAAGGGAAGGGGCCCCCAAAAAAGGGGGGGGTTTAAGGAAGGCCGTTTTTTGGGGGGGGGGGTTTTTGGGGGGAAAAAAGGGGGGGTTGGGGTTTCCCAAAGGGGCCCGGGTTCAAGGCAGTGGGGAATGGGGAAGGGGGGGAATCCCCCGAAAAGGAGTGTTTTTCCGGGGGGGAGGGGGGGCTTGGGGGGGGGGGGGGTTGGGGCCCCTCCGGGGGCCCCCCGGGTTTTAAAAGGGGTTTTAGGAAAAGGGGAAAATTTCCCAGGGGGGCGGGGTTTTTTCGGGGGGTTTTTTGGGTGGGGGGGCCGTCTCCGAAAACCCGTGGGTGGCCCCGGGGGATTGGGGGGGGCAAAAAAGGGCAATGGTCCTGAAGCCCCAAAACGGGGGTTTTTTAGGGAAAAGGGCCGGGGTTTTTTTTGGGGGGGGCGGGGGGGGGTTCCTAAAAACAAGGGGGGGGTTTTTGAAAGGGCCCAAAAGGGGGGTTGAAAAGGGCCCCCGGTCCCCAAAAGGGGGAAAGGGGGGGAAAATTTTTTTTTGGGGGGTTTTTGGGGCCGGGGGGGTCCCTTGTTTTTAAAAAACAAAGGGGGGCCCCGGGGAAAAAGGGGGCATCGCGCGATGGGCCCCGGGTTTTTCCCCGAAAGGGGTTTTTTTGGGGGGGTTGAATGGGGGCCCCGGGGGGGGGGTGGTTTAAAAAATAAGGAGGCCGGGGGGGGGGGCCTGGGGGGGGAAAAAGGGGGGGGAAATTTTTCCCCCAAAGGGGGTGGGTTTTTTTTGGGGGGTGGGGGGGGTTTTGGGGGGGGCGGGGTTTTCCCTTTGGGGAAAAAAGGGGTTTTTGGGGGGGGGATGGGGGGGGGAAAAAACTCCGGAAAGGGGCCAGAAAGGGGGGCCCGGGGGGTTTTTGAGGGAAAAACCCCTTTAAGGGGGCCCGGGGGGGAAAGGGGGGGGAAAATTTGGGGGGTTTCCCCGGGAAAAAATGGGGGGGCTCTTGGGAAAACCCGGGGATTTCCGCAAAAGGGGGGCCTCAAATTTAAAAAGGGGGGGGGGGGGGGGGCGTTTTTGGGGGGGCCCCAAAATGGGGGGGGCGTTTTATGGGGGGGTTTGGTGGGGGTGGGTTAGGGGGTGGCCCTAATCCCGGGAAAGGGGGGGTTTTTAATTAGAAAACCCCCGGGTTTTGGGGGGGGCCGGGTTCCCCCGGGGGATGCGGGGGGTTTTTTTCCCTAGTGGGGGGGTTTTAAATCAATTTCCGGGTGGGAAAGGGGGGGCTTATTTCCGGAGGAGGTGGTTTTTTCCCGGGGGGGCCGGTTTTGGGGGGGGGTTTGGGTTTTCCCCGAGGGGGGTCCCTTGAAAACCAAGTGCGGGCCGATGAGGGAAAATTCCCGGGCGGGGAGGGAAAGGTTTCTTGGGAAATGGCCGGTTTTTTTCCCCGGGGGGGGGGGCCGTGGGTGGGAAAACCCTGGGTGGGGGGAAGGTTTCCCCCAAAAAGGGGGAAAAGGGGGTGTTTTGAGGAAGGGGCCCCTTGGCGGGGGGGGGGAAAAGGGGGGAGGGAAGGGGGGGGGGGGGCCCAAAACCTGCGGTTTCCAATGGGAAGGCCAAACGGTGTGAATCTCCCCCGCCAGATGGGGGACTTTTCCCGGGAAAAGGGCCGGTTTTGTTTGGGGCGGCTGGTGGGGCTGGCTTGAAAACCACGAAGGGGCCCAGATAAAGGTGGAAAGCTCGATCGGGCGGTTTATGAGGAAGGTCTTTCCCAACCCGGCCCCAATGGGGCCGGGTGGGTTTTTCGGGGGTGGTGTGTTGAGTGGCCCGGGGTCGGGGCCGATCCCTCGGGGTGGTTCCCGGGAATGCAAGGGTCGGGGGTTATAAAGGGGGGGCCCTTTTATTCCGCCTGAAGGGCCGGGGGTTTTGAAAGGGGCGGTGGTGGGCCGGGTTTGGAGGGCCAGGTGGGCCCATTAAGGGAAGGGGGTGCAGGGGGTGGGGGTTTCCCTGGAAATGGCCGTGGAGGGGCTGTTTGAGGCAAAGGGCTTGTCTGAGCCAGAGCGGGGCCCGTATTGGAAAGGGCCCGGTTGTTTTGGGGGGGGCCTGGAAAGTGGCCGGCTGGTTCTGAAATTTTACCAGGTGGACCCGGGGTGGGCGGGGGGGGCGTGGTTGGGCCTTTCTGGGCCGCGGCCCAAGACGGAGTGTTTAGAGGGAAGGGGGTTCGGCGTAGGGGGGGCGGGGGTCCTGAACCCCGACGGGTGGTTTTGGAAGGGGGGACCGCCGGTGTTTATAGAGTGGCCCGAATGCAGGCGGGGGGGGGATTTTTTGCAGGAAGGGCCCGGGTGTGGGGGCCTTGGGGGGTTTCTCCGAAATTCCCCCAAGGTACCCAGGGAGGGGAGTGGGCGGGGGGTGGGAGGGGTTCAAAACGGCCCAAAAAGGGCTGTTTAAAAAGGAACGTTGGTGTTGGGGTTTTGGGGGGGGCCCCGATACCGGGGGATGGGTCCCAGTGGTGGGTGGGTGCGGTGGTATGAAGGAAGTGGCCCAATTCCAGGTGGGGAGGCGTCTTTCGGAAAAGGGCCGGTTTGGGGCCTTGGGGGGGGCGGTTTGGTTTTGGAAAGCCGGATGGTCCGTGAGGGGCCCAAAACCGCTGGTTTAAAAGGGTGCCCTGCCCCCCAGAAGGGGGGGTAGTTGGCTTTTCGGGCAAAGCCGTTTTGTTTCCCGGGGGGGGGGCTGGTCCGAAATCGGAAGGGGCGGGCCGGGAAGGGACGGATTCAATTGAAGAGTGGCCCGAATGCCGCCGTGGGGAGGAGGTTACTTCCGGAAAGGGGCCCTTTTTGGGGGGCTTTGTGGAGGGGCCTGGTGAAACCAAAAGGGGGAGGCCCGGGGCCCAAAGAAAGGGGGCTTTGAAGGGGGGGTCCGAAGTCGCGCCCCCCCCCCCCCCCCCCCCCCCCCCCCCCCCCCCCCCCCCCCCCCCCCCCCCCCCCCCCCCCCCCCCCCCCCCCCCCCCCCCCCCCCCCCCCCCCCCCCCCCCCCCCCCCCCCCCCCCCCCCCCCCCCCCCCCCCCCCCCCCCCCCCCCCCCCCCCCCCCCCCCCCCCCCCCCCCCCCCCCCCCCCCCCCCTTTTTTTTTTTTTTTTTTTTTTTTTTTTTTTTTTTTTTTTTTTTTTTTTTTTTTTTTTTTTTTTTTTTTTTTTTTTTTTTTTTTTTTTTTTTTTTTTTTTTTTTTTTTTTTTTTTTTTTTTTTTTTTTTTTTTTTTTTTTTTTTTTTTTTTTTTTTTTTTTTTTTTTTTTTTTTTTTTTTTTTTTTTTTTTTTTTTTTTTTTTTTTTTGGTTGATAGAGGCAAGTGTCCGCAATCTGCCAGCCAGAAGCGGGGCGGTGAGTTTTTTTGCCAGGAAAAGGGCCGTGTTTGTGTTGGGGGCCTGTGGCTGGCAGTGGCCGGCTGGCTCCTGAAAATCCACATTCGCAGGATGTTTCCCAGATGAAGGTGGCAAGTCGGTCGGGCGGTTAAAGAGGGGGTGCTCCCGAATCTGCCCCCAAAGCGGGGGGTAGTTTTCTTTCCCGGGAAAAAGGGGTGGTTTTTGGGGTGTGGCTGGGTGGGTGGCTCTGAAAATCCACCATAGCAGGATGGTTCCCAGATGAAAGGTACCCGTAAAAGGGTGGTTTTTATTGAGGGAAGTGGGCCCCGCAATCTGACCGAAGCGGGCGGGTGGGTTTTTTTCCCGGGGAAAAAGGGCCCGGGGTTTTTTTTTGGGGGTGGCTGGGGGTGGGGGGCTGGTCTGAAAATGATAGCGGATGTTCCCCCGATAAAGTGGCACCCTTGAAATTGGGCTATTGTAGAGCCAAGTGGCCTGCAACTGACCGATAGGGCTAGTTTCTTCCCGGGGGGGGGTGTTTGTGTTTGGGGGCCTTGGCTGGGAGTGGCGGTGGCTTAAATCCCCATAGCGGTGGTTCCCAGATGAAAGGGGCACCGTACGAGTGGGTGGTTGTAGGGGAAGTGTTCCTCAATCTCCACCAAGGGGGGGGGTGAGTTTTCTTTTCAGGAAAAAGGGGTGGTTTGGTTGGGGGTTGTGGTGGGGGGTGCGGTGGCCCTGAAAAAACATAAAAAGGGTGGTTCCGAGAAAGGTGGCCCAGTAGTGGGTGGGGTTTAGGGCAAATGCTCCCGCATTGCCGCCTGAGGGAGTCTTTTTATTCCCGGGGGAAGGGCGTGTTTTTTTTTGGGGGTGTGGCTGGGAGGGCCGTGGCTCCCGAAAATCCCCGATACGAGGGTGGTTCCCCAAAGAAAGGTTTACCCGTCAGTCGGGTGTTGATAGAGGCAAGTGGCTCCTGCAATCTGCCAGCCAGAGACGGGCAGGTAGTTTTACTTCCAGGAAAAGGCCGTGTTTGTGTTGGGGGCCTGTGGCTGGGAGTGGCCGGCTGGCTCCTGAAAATCCACGATACGCAGGATGTTCCCAGATGAAAGTGGCACCAGTGCGAGTCGGGTGGATTGATAGAGGCAAGTGGCTCTGCATCTGCCAGCCAGAAGGGCGTAGTTTTACTTTCCAGGGAAAAGGGCCTGGTTTTGTGTTGGGGCTGTGGCTGGAGTGGCCGGCTGGCTCCTGAAAATCCACGATACGCAGGATGGTTCCCAGATGAAAGGGCACCAGTGCGAGTCGGGCTGGTTTGATAGAGCAAGTGGCTCCTGCAATTGCCAGCCAAGCGGGCGGTGAGTTTTCTTCCAGGGAAAAGGCCGTGGTTTTGTTTGGGGGCTGTGGCTGGAGTGGCCGGCTGGCTCCTGAAAATCCACGATACGCAGGATGTTCCAGATGAAAGGGGCACCAGTGCAAGTGGGCTGGTTTGATAAGCAAGTGGCTCTGCAATCTGCCAGCCAGATGAGGCAGGTCAGTTTTACTTCCAGGGAAAAGGGCCGTAGTTGTTTTGGGCCTGTGGCTGGAGTGGCCGCTGGCTCCTGAAAATCCACGATACGCAGGATGGTTCCCAGATGAAAGTGGCACCATGCCGAGTCGGGCTGGTTGATAAAAGGAAGTGGTCCTGCAATCTGCCAGCCAGATGACGGCAGGTCAGTTTACTTCCAGGGAAAAAGGGCCGGGTTTTGTTCGGGGGGTGTGGCTGGTGGCCGGGTGGCCCTGAAAATCCACGATACGCAGGGTGGTTCCCCGATGAAAGGTCACCATGCGAGTCGGGGGATTGATAGAGGGAAGTGGCTCTGCAATCTGCCACAGATGACGGCAGGTCAGTTTTATCCAGGGGAAAAAGGGCCCTGTTTGTGTTTGGGCCTGTGGGGAGTGGGGCGTGCTCCTGAAAATCCACGATACGCAGGATGTTCCAATGAAAGGTGGCACCATGATCGAGGCGGTTATTATAGAGGAAGTGGCTCCTGCAATCTGCAGCCAGATGCGGGGTATTTTCTTGCCAGGGGAAAAAGGGGCCTGTTTGTGTCGGGGCCGTTGGGAGTGCGGGTGGGTCCTGAAAATCCACGATACCAGATGGTTCCAGATGAAAGGGGGCACCAGTGCAGTCGGGTGGTTTTATAGAGGAAGTGGCTCCTGCAATCTGCCAGCCAGATGACGGGCAGGTAGTTTCTTCCCGGGGAAAAGGGCCGGTTTTTGTTCGGGGGCCTGTGGGGTGGGAGTGGCCGGGTGGCCCTGAAAATCCCCGATAGCAGGATGGTTCCCCGATGAAAGGTGGGACCATGCCCAGTCGGGTGGATTGATAGAGGCAAGTGGCTCCTGCAATTGCACCAGGGGGGGAGGTCAGTTTACTTCAGGGAAAAGGGGGTGTTTTTTGTTTGGGGGTGTGGCTGGGAGTGCGCTGGCTCTGAAAAACCACGATACGCAGGATGGTTCCCAGAGGAAGGTGGCACCAGTCCGAGTCGGGCTGGTTGAAGAGGAAGTGGCTCCTGCAATCTGCCAGCCAGATAGACGGGCAGGTCAGTTTTACTTCCAGGGAAAAGGGCCGTGGTTTGTGTTTGGGGCTGTGGCTGGGAGTGGCCGGGTGGCTCCTTGAAAATCCCCGATACGCAGGATGGTTCCCAATGAAAGGTGGCCCCGGCCCCAGTGGGGTGTTGATGAGGAATTTGGTTCATTGGCCAGAAGGGGGGGGTGGGTTTTTTCCGGAAAAGGGCGTGGTTTTTTGTTTGGGGGGGGTGGTGGGGGGCCGGGGGCTCCTGAAAATCCCGTAGCAGGATGGTT
Source organism: Zonotrichia leucophrys gambelii (assembly GCF_028769735.1). Lineage (NCBI taxonomy): Eukaryota > Metazoa > Chordata > Aves > Passeriformes > Passerellidae > Zonotrichia > Zonotrichia leucophrys. The sequence goes on from NW_026994455.1 coordinate 6,227, forward strand.
CCCCGATGAAAAGGGGGACCGTGCCAGTCGGGTGGTTGATAGGGCAAGTGGCTCCCGCAATCTGCCACCAGAAGGGGGGGTTTTTTTAGGGGAAAAAAAGGGGTTTTGTTGGGGGCCCGTGGCTGGGGGTGGGGCTGGGTCCAAAAATTTCCCCATACAGGTGGTTCCCCGATGAAAGGTGGCACCAGTGCCGAGTGGGGGATTTTATAGAGGCAAGTGGCTTGAATTGCCAGCCAAGCGGGAGGTCATTTTACTTCCAGGGAAAAAGGGTGTTTGTGTTTGGGGGGGGGCCCGTGGTGGGGGGGCCCGGGGGTTAAAATCCCTACGCAGGATGGTTCCAGTGAAAAGGGGGACCAGTCCCAGGGGGTTTTTGTAAGGGGAAATGGTCCTGCAAT
>NW_026994456.1:0-6620 GCF_028769735.1 Zonotrichia leucophrys gambelii
CTTTCCCCATCAATCCAGCCCCACTCGGCACGGGGCCACCTTTTATCTGGAACCATCCCGTACGGGATTTTCAGGGGCCAGCCGGCCCCTCCCCCCCCCAGGCCCCCGAACACAAAACCCCGGCCCTTTACCCTGGGAAAAAAACCCCTTCCCGCTTTTGGCTGGGAGATTGCGGGGGCCATTTTCCTCTATCAAAACCCGCCCGACTTGGCACTGGGGCCACCTTTTGGGCTGCGAGCCATCCTGCGTATTGGGATTTCAGGGCCACCGCCACTCCCGCCAGAAGTCCCCAAAAAAAACTACGGCCTTTTTCCCTGGAATAAAAAATACCCCCGCTCTGGCTGGGAGATTTCAGGGCCCTTGCCTCATCAAACCCGCCCACTGGCAGGGGCCACCCTTTATCTGGGGAAACCCTCCGCTATCGGGATTTTTAGGAGCCACCGCCACTCCCAGCCACAGGGCCCCTGAAAACAAACCACGGCCCCTTTTCCCCGGAAAAAAACTACCCGCCCCCCCTCTGGCTGGAGATTCAGGCCCTTCCTCTACAAACCAAACCACTTGCAGTGATTCCACCTTTTTATCTGGGGCCATCCTGCGTACGTGGGTTTTTGGAGCCAGCCGGGCCCCTCCCACCACAGGGGCCCCCAAAAAAAAACACGGCCCTTTTCCCGGAAAAAAAAAACACCGCCCGCTCTGGGTGGAGATTGCAGAGCCCTGCCTCATCAAACCCGCCCCTGGCCGGTCCACCTTTCATCGGGGAAACCCCCTGCTATCGTGGATTTTCAGGGCCAGCCGGGCCCCTCCCACCACAGGCCCCGAACAAACCACGGGCCCTTTTTCCCGGGGAAATAAAACTGACCCCCCGCGCTTCTGGCTGGAAGTCTGCAGGAGCCACTTGTCTATCAAACAGCCGACTCGACACGTGCCACCTTTCATCTGGGGAAACCCTCCTGCTATCGGGATTTTCAGGAGCCCCCCGCCGCCACTCCCCGCCACAGTCCCCAAAAAATACTACGGCCCTTTTCCCTGGAATTAAACGATCTGCCCATCTCTGGCTGGCAGATTGCAGGACCACTTGGTACTATCAAACCAGCCCCCACTTGGCACTGCTGCCACTTTTCATCTGGGAACCATCCTGCGTATCGTGGATTTTCAGGAGCCAGCCGCCACCCCACCCCCAGGCCCCCAACACAAACCACGCCCTTTTCCTGGAAGTAAAACTGAACCCGCCCTCATCTGGGTGGCAGAATTTCAGGGGCCACTTCCTCTATCAAACCAGCCGACCGGCACTGGTGCCACCTTTCATCTGGGAACCATCCTGCGTATTGTGGATTTTCAGGGGCCCCCCGGGCCCCCCCAGCCACAGGCCCCCGAACACAAAAACGGCCCTTTTCCCCGGGACCCAAAAATTACCCCCCCCCGCTTCTGGCTGGGGATTGCAGGAGCCACTTGCCCTTTAAACAAACCCCGACTTGGGAATGGTGGGCCCCCCTTCATCTGGGGAAACCCCCTGCTATCGTGGATTTTTAGGAAAACCCCCCCCCGCCCCAAATCCCAGCCACAGGCCCCCGAAAACAAACCAAAGGCCCTTTTTCCCCGGAAAAAAAATACCCCGCCCCCTCTTTTGGCTGGCAGATTGCAGGGGCCCTTCCCCTATCAAACCCGCCCGACTCGGCACTGGTTCCAAACCCTTTTATCTGGAACCATCCCGCGTATCGTGGATTTTCAGGAGCCCGCCGGGGGCCCCAGCCCAGGCCCCGAACACAAACCACGGCCCTTTTTCCCCGGCAAATAAAAATCACCCCCCCGCTTTTGGCTGGGAGATTGCAAAGGGGCCACTTTCCCCTATCAAACCAGCCCCAAATTTGGGATGTTCCCCTTTTAACTGGAACCATCCTGCCTATCGGGATTTTCAGGAGCCAGCCGCCCCTCCCAGCCACAGGCCCCAAAAAAAAACACGGCCCTTTTTTCCCCGGAAGTAAAACTTTACCTGCCCACAACTGGGTGGCAGATTGCAGGGGCCCCTTTCCCCCTATAAACCACCCCACTTGGGACGGTGCCACCTTTCAACTGGGAAATCCTGGGGTACGTGAAATTTTAGGGCCAAAACCGGGGACTCCCCCCCCCACAGGGCCCCCAACACAAACCCCGGCCCTTTTTCCCCCGGAAAAAAACTTAAACCCCCGCTTTTGGGTGGCAGATTGCAGGACCACTTCCTCTAAAACAAACCAGCCCGACTTTGGGACTGGTGCCACCCTTTCCCGGGAACCATCCGCGTTTGTGGGTTTTCAGGGCCAGCCGGCCCCCTCCCAGCCACAAGTTCCCAAAAAAAATCTATGGCCCCCCTTTTCCTGGCAAAAAAATCAACCCCCCGCTTCTGGCTGGAAAATTGCAGGAGCCACTTGCTCTATCAACCAGCCCGACTGGGCACTGGTGCCACCTTCATCTGGGAACCATCCTGCGTATTGTGGATTTTCAGGAGCCAGCCGGCCACTCCCAGCCACAGGCCCCAAACAAAACACGGCCCTTTTCCCTGGAAAAAAACATGCCCTTCTGGCTGGCAGATTGCAGGAGCCACTTGCTCTATCAAACCCGCCCGACTTGGCACTGGCCACCTTTTTATCTGGGAACCATCCTGCGTATCGTGGGTTTTCAGGAGCCAGCCGGCCACTCCCACCCACAGGCCCCCAAAAACAAACACGGCCCTTTTCCCTGGCAAACAAAACTTAAACCCCCCGCTTCTGCTGGCAGATTGCAGGAGCCACTTTCCCCCTATCAAACCAGCGACTTGGCACTGGGGCCACCTTTCATCTGGGAACCATCCGCGTATTGTGGATTTTCAGGGCCACCGGCCACTCCCAGCCACAAACCCCAAAACAAACACGGCCCTTTTCCCGGAAAAAACTGACCGCCCCTTCTGGCTGGCAGATTGCAGGAGCCACTTGCCTTATCAAACCAGCCCGACTGGCACTGGTGGCCACCTTTCATCTGGGAACCATCCTGCGTATCGTGGATTTTCAGGAGCCAGCCGGCCACTCCCAGCCACAGGCCCCCGAACACAAACACGGCCCTTTTCCTGGAAAAAAACTACCCCCCGCTTTTGGCTGGCAGATTGCAGGAGCCACTTGCCTCTATCAAACCAGCCCGACTTGGCACTGGTGCCACCTTCATCTGGGAACCATCCCGCGTATCGGGATTTTCAGGAAACCCGCCGGCCACTCCCAGCACAGGCCCCAAAAACAAACACGGCCCTTTTCCCCGGCATCAAAACTACCCCCCCCGCTTCTGGCTGGAGATTGCAGGACCACTTCCTCTATCAAACCAGCCGACTTGGCACTGGTGCCACCTTTCATCTGGGAACCATCCTGCGTATCGTGGATTTTCAGGAGCCAGCCGGCCCTCCCAGCCCCAGGCCCCAAACAAACTACGGCCCTTTCCCTGGAAAAAAACTACCCTGCCCCTCTGGCGGCAGATTGCAGGAGCCACCTCCCCCTATCAAACCAGCCCGACTTGGCACTGGGGCCACCTTTCATCTGGGAACCATCCTGCGTAAACGTGGATTTTCGGAGCCAGCCGGCCACTCCCAGCCACAGGCCCCAACACAAACCACGGCCCTTTTTCCCCGGAAAAAACTAACCACCCCGCTTCTGGCTGGAAAATTGCAGGAGCCACTTGCTCTATCAAACCACCCGACTGCACTGTGCCACTTAACGGGAACCATCCGCGTATGTATTTCAGGGACCAACCGCCACTCCAGCCACAGGCCCAAAAAAAACTAGGCCCTTTCCGGAATAAAACTGACCTGCCCTTTTCATGGCTGGCAAATTGCAGACCACCTGCTCTTCAAACCAGCCAACTTTGGGAACTGGGCCCCTTTCATCTGGGAACCATCCTGCGTATGTGGATTTAGGAGCCAGCGGGCCCCTCCCAGCCAGGGCCCCCCAACACAAATACGGCCCTTTTCCCTGGCCCTAAAAACTACCCACCCCCGCTATCTGGCGGCAATGCAGGAGCCACTTCCTCTACAAACCAGCCCCCCCTTGGCCTGGTGCCACCTTTCATCTGGGAACCATCCTGCGTATTGTGGATTTTCAGGAGCCAGCCGGCCACTCCCCCGCCACAGGGCCCCCCCAAAAAAAAACTACGGCCCTTTTCCCTGGATAAAACTGACGCCCATCATCTGGCTGGCAGATTGCAGGAGCCACTTGCCCCTATCAAACCAGCCCGAATGGCACTGGTGCCACTTTCATCTGGAACCATCCTGCGTATCGTGGATTTCAGGAGCCAGCCGGCCACTCCCAGCCACAGACCCCCAACACAAACCACGGCCCTTTTCCCTGCAAACAAAACTTACCCACCCCGCTTCTGGCTGGCAGATTGCAGGAGCCACTTGCCTCTATCAAACCAGCCCGACTTGGCACTGGTGCCACCTTTCATCTGGGAACCATCCTGCGTATGTGGATTTTCAGGAGCCAGCCGGCCCCTCCCAGCCACAGGCCCAAAACAAACACGGCCCTTTTTCCCTGGAAAAAAACTACCGCCCTTCTGGCTGCAATTGCAGGACCACTTGTCAAACCGCCCACTTGCATTTGGGGCCACTTTTCTGGGGAACCACCCGATCGTGGGTTTTAGGACCCGCCGGCCCCCAGCACAGGCCCCAACAAAAACACGGCCCTTTTCCCGGAATAAAACACCCCCTCCTGGGTGGGAGATTGCAGGACCCCACTCCCCCTCAAACCAGCCCGACTTGGACTGGTGCCACCTTTTCTGGGAACCATCCCGGTATTGGGATTTTCAGGGGCCAGCCGGGACTCCCACCACAAACCCCAAAAACAAACCGGCCCTTTTTCCCCCCGGAAAAAAACTACGCCCCCCTGGGGTGGGAAATTCAGGAGCCACTGCCTCTACAAACCAGCCCGACTGCACTGGGCCACCTTTTCGGGAACCATCCCGCGTATGTTATTTTCAGGGCCAGCCGGGCCCCTCCCAGCCACAGGCCCCCCAAACAACAAGGGGCCCCTTTCCCTAAAAAACAAACCCCCCCCCCCCCTTTTGGCTGAAATTGCAGGAGCCACTTTTTATCAAACCGCCCACTTGAATGTCCACCCTTTTTACTGGGGAAACCCTCCCTATGTGGGTTTTTAGGAGCCAGCCGGCCACCCCAGCCACACCCCAACAAAACTACGGGCCCTTTTCCCTGGAAAAAAAACTTCCCCCTTTTGGGTGCAGATTCAGGGGCCACTTTAACAAAACCAGCCGCTTGGCAAATGGCCACTTTTCACGAAAAAATCCTGTATGGAAATTTTTAGGGCCACCGGCCACTTTCCACCCCAAGGGCCCCCCAAAAAAACTACGGCCCTTTTCCCTGGGAAAAAACTGACCGCCTCTTTTGGCGGGAATTGCAGGGGGCCACTTGCCCCCTTCAAAAAGCCCACTGGGACTGGGGCCACCTTTCACTGGGAACCCCCTGCGTATCGTGGATTTTCAGGAGCCAGCCGGCCACTCCCCCCACAGGCCCCCAAAAAACAAACGGGGCCCTTTTTTCCCCGGAAAAAAACTAAAACCCCCCGTTTTGCTGGAGATTGCAGGGCCACTTTCCCCTATCAAACCAGCCCGACTGGGGGCGGTGCCCCCTTTCGGGAACCATCCGCTATTGTGGATTTTTTAGGACCACCCGGCCACTCCCACCCCATCCCCAAACAAATCCGGGGCCCTTTTTCCCCGGAAAATTTAAAAAATACCCGCCCTCTCTGGCTGGCAGTTGCAGGGAACCTTTTTTCCCACAAAACCCCCCCTTGGGGACGGGCCCTTTCACTGGGGAACCCTCCGCTATGTGGATTTTTTAGGGGCCAGCCGGGCCCCTCCCACCCCCCCGCCCCCCAAACACAAACACGGCCCTTTTCCCTGGAAAAAACTACCCCCCGCTCTGGCTGGGGAAAAGCAGGACCACTTTCCCCTTCAACCAGCCCGCCCGGCACTGGGGCCACCTTTCATCTGGGAACCCTCCCGCAAAAGTGGGTTTTCAGGGGCCACCGGGCCCCCCACCCAGGCCCCCCAAAAAAAAACACGGCCCTTTTCCCGGAAAAAACTACCCCCCTTTGCTGGAGATTCAGGGGCCCCCCCCCTCTATCAAACCAGCCCCACTTGGCACGTGCCACCTTTTACGGGAACCATCCTGCTATCGTGGGTTTTCAGGGCCAGCCCCACTCCCCGCCCCAGGCCCCAAAAAAACTACGGCCCTTTTCCCTGGGGGGAAAAAAAACGACCCCCCATCTGGCTGGGAAAATTTTTGGGGCCCCTTTTTCCCTCAAACCACCCGACTTGGCACGGGCCCCCTTTTTCCCCCGGGAACCCCCTGCTATGTGGATTTTCAGGGCCAGCCGGGGCCCCCCCCAGCCCAGGCCCCCCAACAAAAAACGGGCCCTTTTCCCCCAAAAAAACTACCCCCCCCTTTTGGCTGGGAGATTGCAGGAGCCAAATTTTCCCCATCAAACCCCCCACTTTGGGTTTTGCCCCCTTTATCGGGGGCCCCCTGCGGGACGGGGGAAAATTTTTGGAGCCAGCCGGCCACTCCCCGCCCCAGGGCCCCCCCAAAAACCCAAACCCGGGGGCCCTTTTTT
>NW_026994457.1:0-6612 GCF_028769735.1 Zonotrichia leucophrys gambelii
CCAGCCGGAAAAAACCCCAAAACAATCTACGTCCCTTTTTCCTGGAAGTAAAACTACCTGCCCTCATCTTTCTGGAGATTGCAGGAGCCACTTGCCTCTATCAAACCAGCCCGACTTGGACTGGTGCCCCCTTTTTATCTGGGAACCATCCTGCGTATTTGTGGATTTTCAGGGGCCAGCCGGGCCCCTCCCAGCCAAGGGCCCCCCAACACAAACCACGGCCTTTCCCTGGCAAACAAAACTTTAACACCGCCTCTGGCTGGGAGATTGCAGGAGCCCCTTGCCCCCTATAAACCACCCGGCGGCACTGGTGCCACCTTTCATCTGGGAACCATCCTGCGTATTGTGGATTTTCAGGAGCCAGCCGCCACTCCCAGCCACAGGGCCCCCAAACACAAACCAACGGGCCCTTTTCCCTGGAAGTAAAACTGACCTGCCCGTCATCTGGCTGGCAGATTGCAGGGCCACTTCCTCTATCAATCCAGCCCGACCCGCACTGGGGCCCACCTTCATCTGGAACCATCCTGCGTATCGTGGATTTTCAGGAGCCAGCCGGCCACTCCCAGCCACAGCCCCCAAATAAACACTACGGCCCTTTCCCTGGAATAAACAGACCTGCCCTCATCTGGCTGGCAGATTGCAGGAACCACTTGGCTCCTCAAACCACCAACTTGGACTGGTGCGACCTTTCATCTGGGAAAACCATCCTCGTATCGGGATTTTCGGAGCCAGCCGGCCACTCCCACCACAGCCCCCAACACAAACTACGGCCCCTTTTCCCCGCAAACAAAACTCAAACCCCCCCGCTTCTGGCTGAGATTGCAGGGGACATTCCCTTATCAAAAAACCTGACTCAGCACCCTTTCCACCTTTCATTGGGAAACCCTCCTGCTATCGTGGGTTTTCAGGGGCCACCGGGCCCCTCCCCGCCACAATCCCAAACAATTTCGTCCCTTTTCCTGAAGTAAAACTGACCTGCCCTCTTTGGGTGGGAGATTGCAGGGGCCACTTGCCTCTATCAAACCCCCCGACTTGATCGGTGCCACCCTTTTATCTGGGAACCATCCTGGTATGGGATTTTCAGGAGCCAGCCCCACCCCAGCCAGAGGCCCCCCCAACCCAAACCACGGGCCCCTTTTTCCCGAAAAAAACTTAAAATCCCGCTTTTCTGGGAATTGCGGGCCACTTCCCCCTATCAACCAGCCGCTTTACGGGGGGCACCTTTCTGGGAACCTCCGCTAGTGTTTTCAGGACCAGCCCGGGCCCCTCCCAGCCCCAGCCCAAAAAAACACGGGCCCTTTTCCCCGGGGAATAAAATGCCTGCCCTCACTGGCTGGGGAAAATTTCAGGGCCCTTTTATCAAACCGCCCACTTGGGACTGGTGCCACCTTTCTCGGGGCCACCCCGTATGGGTTTTCAGGAGCCAGCCGGCCACCCCAGCCCCAGGCCCCCAAAAAAAACTACGGCCCCCTTTTCCCCGGAATAAAACTGACCTGCCCTCATCGGGGGCAATTGCAGGACCCTTGGTTTCAAAAAAGCCCCAAAGGGACTGGGCCACCTTTTATCTGGGGAAAACCCGCGTATCGTGGGTTTCAGGAGCCAGGCCACTCCCACCCAGGCCCCCAACAAAAACCACGGCCCTTTCCCCGGAAAAAAAACCCCCCCCCCTTTCTGGGGGGGGGTTTTTTCAGACCACTTCCCCCTTTCAAACCCCCCACTTGGGACGGTCCACCTTTCTTGGGCCCTCCCCGTAGTGGATTTTCAGGGCCCCGCCCCTCCCACCCCAAAACCCAAAAAACACGGCCCTTTTCCCTGGAAAAAAAACCTGCCCCCTCTGGTGGGAATTGCAGGAGCCATTGTTATAAAACCCGCCCACTTGGCAGGGCCACCTTTCTGGGAACCACCGGTATGTGGGTTTTTAGGACCAGCCCCCCTCCCAGCCAGCCGGCCACTCCCACCACAGGCCCCAAACAAACCACGGCCCTTTTCCCTGGAAATAAAACCACCTGCCCCCCCCTCTGGCTGGGAGATTGCAGGAGCCACTTGCCTCTATAAAACCACCCGACTTGGGACTGGTGCCACCTTTCATCTGGAACCCATCCTGCGTATCGTGGGGTTTTTCAGGAGCCAGCCGCCACTCCCAGCCACAGGCCCCCCAACACAAACCACGGCCCTTTTCCCTGGCAAGAAAAATTTCACACCGCCCCGCTTCTGGCTGGCAGATTGCAGGAGCCACTTGCCTCTATCAAACCCGCCCGACCGGCACTGGTGCCACCTTTTATCGGGAACCATCCCGCCTATCGGGATTTTTAGGAGCCCCGCCGGCCACTCCCACCACAGGGCCCCCCAACACAAACCACGGCCCTTTTCCCTGGAAAAAACTAACCCAGCCCTCTTTTGGCTGGCAGATTGCAGGAGCCACTTCCCTCTATCAAACCAGCCCCGACTCGGCACTGGTGCCACCTTTTCATCTGGGAACCATCCTGCGTATCGGGATTTCAGGAGCCAGCTGGCCACTCCCAGCCACAGGGCCCCCCAAAAAAAAACACGGCCCTTTTCCCTGGAATTTAAAAATACCTGCCCTCACTGGCTGGGAATTGCAGGGGGCCCCTTGCCCCTTCACCCCCCCACTGCACTGGGGGCCACCTTTCATCTGGGAACCATCCTGCTATCGGGATTTTTTGGAGCCAGCCGGCCCCTCCCACCACAGGCCCCCCCCCAAAAAATACGGCCCCTTCCCCGAAAAATTAAAACAACCGCCCCTTTGGCTGGCAATTGCAGGAACACTTCTCTTCAAACCACCCTCTTGGCACGGGGCCACCTTTTTATCTGGAACCACCTGTACGTGGTTTTCAGGACCCCCGGCCACTCCCCGCACAGGCCCCCCAAAAAAACTACGGCCCCTTTTCCCCCCAAAGAAAACTACCCCGCCCCCTTTTGGGTGGGAGATTGCAGACCACTTGCCTCTATCAACCACCCCACTGGGACTGGTGCCACCTTTCATCTGGGAACCACCGGTATCGTGGATTTTCAGGAGCCACCGCCACTCCCACCACGGCCCCCCCAAAAAATACTAGGCCCTTTTCCCCGGCAAAAAAAACCCACCCCCCGTCACTGGCGGCAGATTGCAGGACCACTTGCCCCATCAAAGCCCGACTTGGCACGGTGCACTTTTTTATCTGGGGAACCTCCTCATCGTGGATTTCAGGGGCCGCCGGGGCCCCCTCCCACCAAGGCCCCCGAACCAAACCACGGGGCCCCTTTTCCCCCGGCAAACAAAACTAACCCCCCCCGCTTTCTGGCTAATTGCAAGGCCACTTCCCCCTATCAAACCGGCCGACTGGCACTGGGCCACCTTTCCTGGGGCCCTCCCGATGGGATTTTCAGGGGCCCCCCGGGCCCCCCCAGCCACAGCCCCCCCAAAAAACTACGCCCTTTTTCCCGGAAAAAAAAACTACCCCCCCCCATCTGCCCGCAATTCAGGGGCCACTTTCCCTATACCCCGCCCACCGCACTGGTGCCCCTTTTATCTGGGGGCCACCTGGTATCGTGGTTTTCAGGAGCCACCCGGGCCCCCCCAGCCACAGGCCCCCAAAAAAAAACTAGGCCCCCTTCCCCGGAAAAAAACAAACCGCCCCTTCTGGGTGGCGATTGCAGGAAACCCCTTGGGCCCCACAACCAGCCAAATTTGGCCCGGGGCACCTTTCATCTGGGGAAAAAATCCTGCTATCGGGATTTTTTAGAGCCGCCCCACTCCCAGCCAAGGCCCCCCAACACAAACACGGCCCTTTTCCCTGGCAAAAAAACTCACCCGCCCCCTTTTGGCTGCAATTTGCAGGAGCCTTCCTCAACAAAACCCCCGAAACCGACCGGGGCCACCTTTTTATTGGGAACCACCCGCTATCGTGGATTTTCAGGGGCCAGCCGGGCCCCTCCCACCACACCCCCGAACACAAACCACGGCCCTTTTTCCGGAAAAAAACGACCTCCCTCATCTCTGGGAGATTTCAGGAGCCACTTGCCTCTATCAATCCAGCCCACTCGTACGGGGGCCACCTTTCATCGGAACCACCCGCTATCGTGGATTTTCAGGGGCCAGCCCCGGCCACTCCCAGCCACAGGCCCCCAACACAAACACGGCCCTTTTCCCCGGAAAAAAAAACTACCCCCCCCTCTGGCTGGGGAGTGCGGGGCCACTTGCCTCTATCAAACCACCCGACCGGGACTGGTGCCACTTTTATCGGGGAACCATCCCGCGTATCGTGGTTTTCAGGACCCCCGCCGGCCCCTCCCAGCCAAAGGCCCCCAAACAAAACACGGCCCCCTTTTCCCCGGAATAAAAAACCCGCCCCGCTCTGGCGGCAGATTGCAGGAGCCCCGCCCAAAATCCAGCCCGACTTGGCACGGTGCCACCTTTCATCGGGAACCATCCTGGTATCTGGATTTTCAGAGCCAGCCGGCCCCTCCCACCACAGGCCCCCAAACCAAAAAAACGGGCCCTTTTCCCCCGGGAAAAAAATACCGCCCCCCTTCTGGGGGCAATTGCAGGGGCCACTTCCTCTATCAAACCCGCCCCACCGGCACGGGCCACCTTTTATCTGGGAACCACCTGCGTTCGTGGATTTTCAGGAGCCCCCCGGCCCCCCAGCCACATCCCCCGAACCAACCACGGCCCTTTTCCCTTTAAAAAAACAAAACCCACCCGCTCTGGCTGGCAGATTGCAGGAGCCACTTCCCCCCTACAAACCCCCCGACTCCCGGTCCACCTTTCATCGAAACCATCCCGCGTACGGGATTTTCAGACCCCCGCCACTCCCAGCCACGGCCCCCAACAAAACACGGCCCTTTTTCCCCGGGAATAAAACGACCGCCCTCTTTTGGGGTTGGCAGATTGCAGGAGACTTGCCCCTTCATCCCCCACTGCAAATGTGCCACCTTTTATCTGGGGAACCCTCCCGCTATCGTGGATTTTCAGGAGCCAGCCGGGCCCCTCCCACCCCAGCCCCCAACAAAACTACGGGCCCCTTTTCCGGAAAAAACAACCGCCCTCTTTGGCTGGGAGATTGCAGGAACCCCTTTCTCTTCAAACCACCCAAATTGGCACGGGGCCCCCTTTCATCTGGGAAACCCTCCCGGTATCGTGGATTTTTTAGGGCCCGCCGGCCACTCCCCGCCACAGGCCCCCAAACAAAACTACGGGCCCCTTTTCCCCGGAAAGAAAAATACCCGCCCCCCCTGGCTGCAGATTGCAGGACCCCCCTTCCTCTAAACCCTCCGCCCCACTGGCACTGGGCCACCTTTTATCGGGGAAACCCCCTGGTATCGTGGGTTTTCAGGAGCCAGCCGCCACTCCCCGCCCCAGCCCCCCAACAAAAACTAGGCCTTTTCCCCCGAAAAAAACTACCCCCCCGCATCTGGCTGGGAGATTTCAGGAGCCACTTGCCTCATCAACACCCGACTTGGGGACGGGGCACCTTCTCTGGAACCATCCGCTATCGTGGGTTTCAGACCACCGGCCACTCCCCCCACAGGCCCCGAACACAAAACCCCGCCCTTTTTTCCCCGGCAAAAAAAAACTAACCCACCCCCCTTCTGGGTGGCAATTGCAGGGCCACTTCCCCCATCAAAACCCGCCGATGGGACGGTCCCCTTTCCTGGGGCCACCCGTATGTGGATTTTTTGGGCCGCCGCCACTCCCAGCCACACCCCCAAAAAACACGGCCCTTTTTCCCGGAAGAAAACCACCGCCCGCCTGGCGCAATTAAAGCCACTTTTCTAACAACCGCCCAAATGCACTGGTGCCACCTTCACTGGGGAAACCCTCCTGTATCGTGGATTTTCAGGGGCCAGCCGGCCACTCCCAGCCACAGGCCCCCAACAAATACCACGGCCCTTTTCCTGGCAAAAAAACTAAACCCCCCCGCTTTTTGGGGTGGCAGATTTCAGAGCCACTTCCCCCTATCAACAGCCCGACTGGCACTGGTCCCTTTCATCGGGGAACCCTCCCGGGGAACGTGGGTTTTTTAGGAGCAGCCGGGCCCTCCCGCCACGGCCCCCCCAAAAACCCAAAAAACGGCCCTTTTCCTGGCAAAAAACTCACCCCCCCGCTTTTGGCTGGCAGATTGCAGGGCCCCTTCCCCTTTTCACACCAGCCCGACCGGCACTGGTGCCACCTTCTTGGGAAACCAACCTGTGTATCGTGGATTTTTAGGGCCACCGGGCCCCTCCCAGCCAAGGCCCCCCAAAAAATTTTAAACCGCCCTTTTCCTGGAAAGAAAATACCGCCCTCTCTGGCTGGGAGATTGCAGGGCCCCCTTGCCTCTATCAACCAACCCCATTGGATGGTGCCACCCTTTTTTGGGGAAACCCTCCCGCGTATCGTATTTTCAGGGGCCCCGGGGCCCCTCCCCCCAAGGCCCCGAAACAAAACCCCGGCCCTTTTCCCGGGAAAAAAAACTAAAACCCCCCGCTTCTGGCTGGCAGATTGCAGGAGCCACTTTCCCCCTATAAACCAACCACTGGGCCGGGGGGGCCCCTTTCTGGAACCATCCCGATGTGGATTTTTAGAGGGGACCGGCCACTCCAGCCAAGGCCCCCCAAAAAAACCACGGC
>NW_026994458.1:0-6604 GCF_028769735.1 Zonotrichia leucophrys gambelii
TTTGGATGGCCCCCGGGCCCCCTTTTTCAAACCAGCCACTCCACGGGCCCCCACAAACCCCCCCCTCCCCCCGGGGGTTAAAACCGCCGCCCCCTCCCCCAAAAAAAGGGCCCCCAAAAAAAACCCCCCCCCTTTTCCCCTAAAAAAAACTACCCCCCCGCTTTGGTGGAATTCAGGAGCCCCCCCTCCCACAACCCGCCCACCACTGGGCCCTTTTTGGGAACCTCCGCGTTTGTGGAATTTTTTGGGCCAACCCCCCCCCACCCCGGCCCCAAACAATTCTGGGGTTTTTTGGGGGGAAAAAAAAAGCCCCCCCCCTTTTTGGGGCAAGCGGGCCCTTTTACACAAACCCCGACGGCCTTTCCCCCGACAAAACCCCCCTTTTTTTGTGGATTTTTTGGGGGCCACCCCCTCCCCCCAGCCCGAAAAAAACACGGCCCCCCTTTTTTTTCCCCCAAAAAAAAAAATCCCGTTTGGCCGAAGATTCAGGCCACTTCCCCACAAAAAACCCCTACCGGACCCTTTTCCCGGGCCATCCTGCCTTTTTAAACCCCCCCCCCCAAAGGCCCCAAAAAAATTAAAGGCCCCTTTCCCTGGAAAAAATGACCTGATTTCGGGGGGCGATTCAAGCCCCCCCCACAAACCACCCCCGGGGGCCCCCCCATTAACCCCGCTTCGAGTTTTAAAACCCCCCCCCCCCAAGCCCCCCCAAAAAGGGGCCCTTTTTTCCCCGGGAAAAAAACCCCCACCCCGTTTGGCGCAATTCAACCAGCCCCACAAAAACCCCCCCTTGGCCCTGGGCCACCGGCCCTTTCCCCCCCTTTTGGGGGTTTTGGGGCCCCCCCTCCCCCCCCAGCCCCAAAACAAATTCTTGCCCCCTTTTTTGGAATAAAAAAACCGCCCACTTCGGGGGCCGTTTCAACCCCTTTTACTACCCCCGGATTACTTTTGCCCCTTTGTTTGGAAAACCCCAGGGGGGGTTTTTTTCCGCTGGCAATTCCCCCATCCCCAAACACCTAGGGTTTTCCCCCCAAAAAAAGCCGCCCTCAAACGGCCCCAACAACCACGGGCCCTTCCCGGATTTTTTAAGGGGCCACCTTTGCTGGAGCCCCGCAATTGTATTTTCAGGGCCAGCCGGCCCCCCCCACGGCCCCCCCCCGGGGTTTTCCCAAAGAAAAATCCCCCCCCACCGGGGGAAGCAGGGGCCCTTCCTTATAAATCCCGGGCCCCACGGGGCCATTTTGACTGGGGGCCCTCCCCCCAACTGGATTTTGGCCCCCCTACCAAACCCCCGAACAAAACCCGGCCCCCTTTTTCCGGCCCAAAAACCCCCCCCCCTTTTTCAAACACCACCCCCTTTTCCGCCCTGCAGGTTTTTTTCTAACCACCTGCGTATTGTGGTTTCAGGAGCCACCGGCCACTCCCAGCCACAGGCCCCAAAAAATACAGCCCTTTTCTCCGGAAAAACTACCGCCCCCTCTGCTGGCAGATTGCAGGAGCCACTTCCTCTATCAATCCAGCCCGACTTGGCACTGGTGCCAACCCTTTCACTGGGAACCATCCTGCGATCTGGATTTTCAGGCCAGCCGGCCACTCCCAGCCACAGGCCCCCAACACAAACCACGGCCCTTTCCCTGGCAAAAAAACTACCCCCGCTTTTGGCTGGGAATTGCAGGGCCAATTTCCTCTATCAATCCAGCCCGACTCGGCACTGGTGCCACCTTTCATCTGGGAACCATCCTGCGAAACGTGGATTTTCAGAGCCAGCCGCCACTCCCAGCCACAGGCCCCCGAACACAAACCAGGGCCCCCTTTTCCCCGGCAAAAAACTCACCCCCCGCTTCTGGCTGGCAGATTGCAGAGCCCATCCTCTATCAATACCCCCGACTCGGCACTGGGGCCCCTTTCATCTGGAACCATCCTGCGTATCGTGGATTTTCAGGGGCCAGCCGGCCCTCCCCGCCGGGACAGGCCCCGAAAAAAACCACGCCCTTTCCCTGGCACACAAAATTACCCATCCCGCTTCTGGCTGGAAGATTGCAGGGGCCACTCCCCTATCAAAACCCGCCCGACTCGACACTGGTGCAAACCCTTCATCTGGGAACCATCCTGCGTATCGTGGATTTTCGGAGCCGCGGCCACTCCCAGCCCCAGGTCCCCCAAAAAAAATACTATGGCCCTTTCCCTGGAATGAAAACTTTACCTGCCCATCTTCTGGCTGCAGATTGCAAAGGGGCCACTCCTCTATCAAACCAGCCCAACTTGGCGTTGGGCCACCTTTCATCTGGGGAAACCCTCCTGCGATCGAGTTTTCAGGAGCCAGCCCGCCACTCCCAGCCACAGCCCCCGAACACAAACCCACGGCCCTTTCCCTGGCAAAAAAACCTACCCACCCCGCTCGGCGGCAGATTGCAGGAGCCATTTGCCTCTATCAAACCAGCCCGACTTGCACGGTGCCACCTGGGTCTGGAGCCCATCCTGCCATTTGGATTTTCAGGGCCACCGCCACTCCCAGCCACAGGCCCCAAACAATTACACTGCCCTTTTCCTGAAGAAACTGACCTGCCCTCTTCTGCTGGCAATTGCAGGAGCACTTGTACTATCAACCATCGGACTTGCCTTCTGCCGCCTTGATCTGGAACCATCCTGCGTATCGGGATTTTCAGGACCGCTGGCAATTCCCAACACAGCCCCAAACCAACTACGGCCGTTTCCTGCAAGTAAAACGACCTGCCGCTCTGTGCAGATTGCAGGAGCCACTTGCCTCTACAACCACCGACTTACACTGGTGCCCTTTTCCCCCCCCCCCCCCCCCCCCCACCCCTTTCCTTGTAAAGCCTCCGATTGGTGGATTCAGGAGCCCGCCCCACTCCCGCCACGGCCCCCCAACCTTACGTTTTTCGAGACGCCTCCCCACTGGCCCCCCAAACAGGCCCTTCCCAAAAAACCACCCGCTCGGCTGGTGCCACCTTTGAACCCGGGCCCATCCCTCTGCTATGTGGATTTCAGGAGCCAGCCGCCACTCCCAGCCACAGGCCCCAAAAAAAACACGCCTTTCCCTGAAAAAACTACCCCCGCTCTGGCTGGAGTTGCAGACCACTGCTCTATCATCCCCCGACTGCACTGTCCACTTCATCTGGGAAACCCTCCGCGTATTGATTTTCAGAGCCAGCCGCCCCTCCCACCACAGGCCCCAAAAACACGGCCTTCCTGAAAAAAACTTACCCCCGCTCTGCTGGGATTGCGGGCCACTTGCTCTATCAATCCAGCCGACCGCACGGGCCACCTTTCATCGGGAACCATCCTCGTACGTGGATTTTCAGGGGCAGCCGCCACCCCACCACAGCCCCGAACACAACCAGCCTTTCCCTGCAAACAAAACTACCCCGCTTCTGCTGGGAATGCAGGGCCACTTGCTCTATCAATACACCGACTCGGCACTGGTGCCACCTTCATCTGGAACCATCCTGCGTATCGTGGATTTTCAGGAGCCAGCCGCCACTCCCAGCACAGGCCCCCAAACAAACCACGGCCCTTTCCCTGGCAAACAAAACTACCCCCGCATCTGGCTGGCAGATTGCAGAGCCACTTGCCTCTATCAAACACCCGACTGCACTGTGCACCTTTCATCTGGAACCATCCTCGTATGTGATTTTCAGGAGCCAGCCGGCCACTCCCAGCCACAGCCCCCAACAACACGGCCCTTTCCCTGGAAAAAACTACCGCCCTCTCTGCTGCAGATTGCAGAGCCACTTGCCTCTATCAACCACCCGATTGGCACTGGTGCCACTTTCATCTGGAACCATCCTGGTATCGTGGATTTTCAGGAGCCAGCCGGCCACTCCCAGCCACAGGCCCCAACAAACTACGGCCCTTTTCCCTGAAGTAAAACTGACCTGCCCTCATTGGCTGCAGATTGCAGGCCACTTGCCTCTATCAATCCAGCCCGATCGGCACTGGTGCCACCTTTCATCTGGGAACCATCCTGGTATGTGGATTTTCAGGAGCCAGCCGCCACTCCCAGCCACAGGCCCCCAAACACAAATACGGCCCTTTTCCCTGAAAAAACTGACCCCCCATCTGCTGCAGATTGCAGGAGCCACTTGCCTCACAATCCAGCCCGCTCGGCACTGGTGCCACCTTTCATCTGGCCATCCTGCGTATCGTGGATTTTCAGGAGCCAGCCGGCCACTCCCAGCCACAGGCCCCCGAACAAAACCACGCCCTTTTCCCTGCAAACAAAACTCACCCACCCCGCTTCTGGCTGGCAGATTGCAGGAGCCACTTGCCTCTATCATCCACCGACTTCACTGTGCCACCTTTCATCTGGGAACCATCCTGCGTATCGTGATTTTCAGGAGCCAGCCGGCCACTCCCAGCCACAGGTCCCAAACAAAACTACGGCCCTTTTCCCTGGAAGTAAAACTGACCTGCCCGTCATCTGGCTGCAGATTGCAGGAGCCACTTGCCTCTATCAATCCAGCCCGACTCGGCACTGGTGCCCTTTCATCTGGGAACCATCCGCTATTGTGGATTTTCAGGGCCAGCGGCCACTCCCAGCCACAGGCCCCCGAACACAAACCACGGCCCTTTTCCCTGGAAACAAAACTCACCCGCCCCGTTCTGGCTGCAGATTGCAGGAGCCACTTCCCCTATCAAACCACCGCTCGGCACTGTGCAACCTTTCATCTGGGAACCATCCTGCGTATCGTGGATTTTCAGGAGCCAGCCGGCCACTCCCAGCCACAGGTCCCCAAACAAAACACGGCCCTTTCCCTGGAATGAAAACTGACCACCCATCTTCTGGCTGGCAGATTGCAGAACACTTCCCTCTATCAAACCAGCCCAACTTGGCACTGGTGCCACCTTTCATCTGGGAACCATCCTGCGATCGTGGATTTTCAGGAGCCAGCCGGCCCCCTCCCAGCCACAGGCCCCCAAAAAAAATTTTACGGCCCCCTTTTCCCCGGCAAACAAAACTCACACGCCCCGCCTTTTTGGCTGGCAGATTGCAGGGGCCACTTGCCCCTATCAAACCAGCCCCACTTTGGGATGGTGCCAAAACCCTTTTAACTGGGGAAACCCTCCTGTGAAACGTGGATTTCCAGGACCAGCCGGCCACTCCCAGCCCCAGGGCCCCCCAAAACAAACTAAAGGCCCTTTTTTCCCCGGAAGTAAAACTGACCTGCCCGTTTATTGGGGGTGGCAGATTGAGGAAACCACTTCCCCCATCAATTTCCCGCCCGACTCGGCAAATGGTTTCCTGCTTTTCTTTTGGGAACCATCCTGCAATCGTGGATTTTCAGGAGGGCCCCGGCCCCCTCCCACCACAGGGCCCCCCAAAAACAAACTACGGGGCCCCTTTTCCCCGGAAAATAAAAATGACCTGCCCCCTATTGGCGGCAGATTGGGAGCAGCCACTTTCCCTATCAATCCAGCCCGAAATCCCCACTGGGGCCACCTTTCATCTGGGAAAACCCTCTTGGTATCGTGGGTTTTCAGGAGCCAGCCGGGAAAACTCCCCGCCACAGGCCTTAACACAAACCACGGCCCCCTTTTTCCCCGGCAAACAAAACTCACCCGCCCCGCTTCTGGCTGGCAGTTGCAGGAGACACTTGCCTCTATCAAACCAGGGCCCGACTCGGGCCCCGGTTTCCCCCCTTTCCCTTTTGGGAACCATTCCCAGGTATCCGTTGGGATTTTCAGGAGCCGCCGGCCACTTCCCCCGCCACAGGCCCCCCAAAACAAAAAAATACGGGGCCCCTTTTCCCCCGGGAAGTTTAAAACTGACCTCCCGTCATCTGGCTGGGGAGATTGCAGGAGCCCCTTTTCCTCTATCAATCCAGGCCCCACCGGCACTGGTGCCACCCTTTCCCTCGGGAAAACCCTCCTGCGTACGGGGATTTTCAGGAGCCAGACGGCCCTCCCCCGCCCCCAGGGCCTTTCCCAAAAACAAACCACGGCCTTTTCCCGGCACACAAAAAATTTCCCACCCCGCTTTTGGCTGGCAGAAATTTCAGGGGCCCTTTTCCCCCTTTTCAAACCCCCTGCTTGGCCTGGTGCCACCTGTGGGGCCCGGGGGCCATTTCCCGCGTTTTGTGGATTTTTGGGAGCCAGCCGGCCACTCCCCGCCACAGGGCCCCAAAAAACTACTAAAGGCCCTTTTTTCCCCGGGAAAGGGAAAAATGACCTGCCCCTCCCTTTTGGCTGGCGATTGAGGAACCACTTTTTTTGGGTCTCTCAATCCAGCCCAAAATTGGCACTTTGGGGCCACCTTTCATTTGGGGGAAACCAAACCTGCTAACGTGGATTTTTTTAGGAGCCCCCCGGCCCCTTCCCCGCCCAAAAGGCCCCCGAACCCCAAAACCAAAGGCCCTTTTCCCCGGCGAACAAAACTCACCCGGGCCCCCCTTCTGGCTGGGAGTTGGGAGGAGCCCACCCTTTCCCCCTATCAAACCAGCCCGACTCGGCACTGTTGCAAAAATTTTATCTGGGAACCCCCCTTTGTAATTGGGATTTTCAAAAAGCCAGCCGGGGCCCCTCCCCCCACAGGGCCCCAAACAATTACTATGGCCCTTTTCCCTGGGGGAAATAAAACTGACCT
>NW_026994459.1:0-6597 GCF_028769735.1 Zonotrichia leucophrys gambelii
GCCACGCCCCAAACAAATCTAAAAGGCCCCTTTTCCCTAATAAAATTACCTGCCCCATCTGGGGGCAGATTGCAGGACCACCCTCATCAAACAGCCCGCTTGGGACTGGGGCCACCTTTCTCTGGGAACCTCCTGCATCGTGTATCGGGATTTTTTAGACCCGCCGGCCACTCCCCGCCACAGGCCCCCAAACAAAAACTACGCCCTTTTCCCGGAAGTAAAAATTTACCTGCCCGTCATCTGGCGGCAATTGCAGGAGCCCTTGCCCTATCAAACCACCCCTCGGCACTTGTCCACCTTTCATCTGGGAACCATCCTGCGTTCGTGATTTTTTAGGAGCCAGCCAGCCCCCCCACCACAGGCCCCGAACACAAACCAGGCCCTTTTCCCTTGCAAATAAAACTCACCCGCCCCCCTCTGGCTGGCAGATTGCAGAGGACACTTCCCCTAAACAAACCACCCACTTGGCACTGGGGCCACCTTTTATCTGGGAACCATCCTGCGATCGTGATTTTCAGGGGCCACCCCCCATCCCCGACACAGGCCCCATACACAAAAACGGCCCTTTTCCCTGGATTAAAACGACCTGCCCCCCTTCTGGCTGGCAGATTGCAGGGAACACTGGCCTCTAAACAAGACCCAAATTGGCACGGTGCCACCTTTTACCTGGGAACCATCCTGCGTATCGGGATTTTTGGAGCCCCCCGCCCTCCCACCACAGGCCCCCCAACACAAACCCCCGGGCCCTTTTCCCTGGGAAACAAAACTCCCCGCCCCGCTTCTGTGGCAGATTGCAGGAGCCACTTCCCCATATCAAACCCCCCCCGACTCGGCACTGTGCCACCTTTCATCTGGGAACCATCCTGCGTATCGGGATTTTTAGGAGCCAGCCGGCCCCCCAGCCAAGGGCCCCCCCAACACAACCACGGCCCTTTTTCCCGGCAAACAAAAAACCCCCCGCCCCCTTCTGCTGGGAGATTGCAGGACCACTTCCCCCTATCAAACCACCCCACTCGGCACTGGTGCAACCTTTCACTGGGAACCATCCGCTATCGTGGGTTTTTTAGGAGCCAGCCGGCCACTCCCAGCCACAGGCCCCCGAACACAAACCACGGCCATTTTCCCTGGCAAAAAAAACTCACCCGCCCCGCTTCTGGGGGCAGATTTTAGGGGCCACTTCCCCCTACAAACCACCCCCACCGGCACTGGTGCAACCTTTCATCGGAACCATCCTGCATCGTGGATTTTCAGGGCCAGCCCCACTCCCACCAAGGGGCCCCCAACCAAACCACGGCCCTTTTCCCCCGGCAAAGAAAACTTACCCCAACCGCTTCTGCTGGCAATTGCAGTGCCACATGCCCCTTTCAAACCAGCCCGACCGGGACTGGTGCCACCTTCTTCTCGAACCACCGCGTAATGTGGATTTTCAGGGGCCAGCCGGTCACCCCACCACATTTCCCCCCAAAAAAAAATACGGGCCCCTTTTTTTTCCCGGAATTTAAAACTACCTCCCCTCATCTGGCTGGGGAAAATTTCAGGACACACTTTCCCCCTACAAAGCAGCCCGACTGGCACGGTGCCACCTTTCATCTGGGAACCACCTGCGTATCGGGATTTTCAGGACCAGCCGGCCCCTCCCAGACCCCGGCCCCCGAACACAAAACCCCGGCCCCTTTTTTCCGGCAAACAAAACTCACCCGCCCCCTTCTGGGTGGGAGATTGCGGGGCCACTTTTCCCCCAAAACAAAACCAGCCAGACTCGGCACTGGCGCCAATTTCACCTGGGAACCTCCTGCGTACAGGTTTTTCAGGAGCCGCGCCACTCCCACCCAGGCTCCGAACAAAAAAACCCCGGCCCTTTTCCCCGGCAAACAAAACTCACCCCCCCGCTTCTGGGTGGCAGATTGCAGAGGGCACTTCCCTCTATCAAAACCCCCCACCGGACTGGTGCCACCATTTTTTTATCTGGAACCACCCGCTACGTGGATTTTTAGGGGCCAGCCGCCACTCCCACCACAGGCCCCCCCAACACAAAACCCCGGCCCTTTTCCCTGGAAACAAAAATCACCCACCCCGCTTTTGCTGGGAATTGCGGAGCCCTTCCCCATATCAAACCCCCCGACTCGTACGGTGCCACATTCATCTGGGGAAACCCCCTGCGTATCGTGATTTAGGCCAGACGGCCATCCCGACACAGGCCCCTGAACACAAAACCCGGCCCTTTTCCCGGGAAACAAAACTCACCCGCCCCCCCCCTTCGGCTGGCAGATTTCAGGGGCCCTTCCCCATACCAAAACCGCCCCACTCAGCCTGGTGCCACTTTTTATTGGGGAAACCCTCATGCGAAACGTGGATTTTTAGGGGCCCCGGGCCCCTCCACCACAGGCCCCCGAACACAAACTACGGCCCTTTTCCCTGGAACAAACAAAACCCCCCCGCCCCCTTTTGGCTGGCAGATTCGGGACCCCTTCCCATATCAAACCGCCAAATCGAATGGGGCACCTTTCACTGGAACCATCCTGCATCGTGGATTTTCCGGGGCCAGCCGCCACTCCCAGCCCCAGGCCCCAAAAAAAACACGGCCCTTTTTTCCTTTAAAAAAAAACCCCCCACCTCTGGCTGGGAATTCAGGGCCACTCCTTACAAACCACCCGACTCGGGACTGGTGCCAAAACCTTTCTTTTGGAACCCTCCGCGTAGTGGATTTCAGGAGCCAGCCACCCCAGCCACAGTTTCCCAAAAAAAACAGGGCCCCTTTTTCCCCGGAAAAATCACCGCCCCCTAGGCTGCAGATTGCAGGACCACTTCCCCTTCAAACAGCCCCACTGGGACGGGGGGGGGACCTTTCATCGGGGAAACCCTCCTGCTATCGTGGATTTTCAGGGGCCAGCCGCCACTCCCCGCACAGGCCCCCAAAAAAAACCCGGCCCTTTTCCCCGGAAAAAAATACCCGCCCCCTTTGGTGGCAGATTGCGGGGGCCACTTCCCCTTCAAACCAGCCAAAATCGCACGGGCCACCTTTCATCTGGAACCCTGCGTACGTGGGTTTTCAGGAGCCACCGGCCCCTCCCCGCCACAGGGCCCAACACAAACCACGGCCTTTTCCCTGGGAAACAAAACTCACCCCCCCCTTTTGCGGCAGATTTCGGGACACTTCCCCTACAAAACCCCCGACTCGGACGGTGCCACCTTTCATCTGGAACCATCCTGTATCGTGGGTTTTTAAGCCAGCCGCCCCTCCCGCCAGGGCCCCCCAAACAAACCAGGGCCCCTTTTTCCCGGAAAAAACCACCCGCCCCCTTCTGGCTGGGAGTTAAGGACCACTTCCCCCACAAACCACCCGACCGGCACTGGTGCAAATTTCATCTGGAACCATCCTGCGTACTGATTTTCAGAGCCACCGCCACCCCACCACAGGGCCCCCAACCCAAAACCAGGCCCTTTTCCCTGGAAAAAACTACCCCCCCCATGGCTGGGAGATTTCAGGGGCCACTTCCCCCTATCAAACCAGCCCGACCGACTGGTGCCATTTCATCTGGGAACCATCCTCACGGGATTTTTAGGAGCCAGCCGGCCACCCCAGCCACAGGCCCCCAAAAAAAATACTACGGCCCTTTTCCCGGAATAAAAATGACCTGCCCACTTCTGGCTGGCAATTGCAGGACACACTTCCCCTATCAAACCCCCCACTCGGCACTGGTTTCCACCTTTTTATCGGGGGCCACCTGCGTATCTGGATTTCAGGAGCAGCCGGCCACTCCCACCCCCAGGCCCCCAAACAAAAACCCCCGCCCCTTTCCCTGGAAAAAAATACCCCGCCCGCTTTTGGCTGGCAGATTTCGGGGCCACTTCCCCAAAAACCACCGACTGGGGACTGGGGCCACCTTTCACTTGGGGAAACCCTCCCATCGTGGATTTTCAGAGCCACCGGCCACTCCCCCAGAGGCCCCAAAAAAACACGGCCCTTTTCCCTGGAAAAAAACAAACCTCCCCTTCTGGCTGGCAATTGTAGGACACTTGGTACACAAACCAACCACTTGACTGTGCCACTTTTTATCTGGGGGAAACCCTCCGCGTATCGTGGGTTTTTAGGGGCCAGCCCCCCACTCCCACCACAGGCCCCAACAAAACACGGCCTTTTCCCTGGAAAAAAAAAAACCCCCCGTCTTGGCTGGCAGATTTCAGGACCACTTCCCCCCATCAAAACCCCCCGACTCGGGAAAGGTGCAAACCCTTTTTTCTGGGGAAAATCCTGCTATCGGGATTTCAGGGGCCAGCCGCCACCCCCCCACAAAAGGCCCAAACAAAACCGGCCCTTTTTCCCGGAAGAAAATTACCGCCCCTCTGGTGGGAGATTGCAGGACCACTTCCCCCTATCAAAACCCGCCCCACTCGGGACTGGGCCCCCCCTTTTATCTGGGGAAACCCTCCCGCGGACGTGGAAATTTTCAGGGGCCACCCGGGAAATCCCGCCCAGGCCCCCAAAAAAAAACACGGCCCCTTTCCCTGGAAAAAAATTACCCCCGTTCTGGCTGGCAGATTGCAGGGCCCCCCTTTTCTCATCAAACCCGCCGACTCGGCACTGGGGCCACCTTTCATCGGGAACCCTCCTGCATCGTGGATTTTCAGGGGGCCAGCCGGGCCACTCCCCGCCACAGGGCCCCGAAAAAAACCCCGGGGCCCTTTTCCCCGCAAAAAAACTCACCCCCCCGCTTCTGGGGCAGATTTCAGGGACACTTCCCCTACAAACCACCCCCACTCGACTGGGGCCCCCTTCATCGGAACCATCCGCGTATGGGATTTTTAGGAGCCAGCCCGGCCCCTCCCACCCCAGGCCCCAAAAAACCAGGCCCTTTTCCCGGAAAAAAAACTACCCCCCCTTCGGGGCCCGATTGCGACACTTCCCTACAAACCAGCCCACTGGCACTGGTGCCCCCCTTTTTATCTGGGAACCCTCCTCTTCGGGATTTTCAGGGCCAGCCGGGCCCCTCCCCCCCCACAGCCCCGAACAAACCACGGCCCTTTTTTCCCCGGGGAAAAAAAAAACCCGCCCCCTTCGGGGCAGATTGCAGGACCCCTTCCCCTACAAACCAACCGACTCGGCACTGGGGCAACCTTTTATCTGGGGAAACCCCTGCGGATCGGGATTTTCAGGACCGCCGGGCCCCTCCCAGCCCCAGGCCCCCAACAAAACCAGGCCCTTTTCCCGGAAAAAAAAAACCCCCCGATTTTGGCTGGCAATTGCAGGGGCCATTTTCCTCACATCAGCCAAATCGGCACTGGGCCACCTTTTATCGGGAACCACCCGCTATCGTGGATTTTCAGGGGCCACCCCCCCCCTCCCGCCACCCCCCCCCCAAAAAAAAACCAGGGGGCCCCTTTTCCCTGGCAAAAAAACTCCCCCCCCCCGCTTCGGTGGGAGAAAGCAGGACCCCTTCCCCCAACAAAACCCCGCCCGCTCCACTGGTGCCCCCTTTCATCGGGAACCCTCCGCGTATTGTGGATTTTCAGGAGCCGCCGCCCTCCCCCCACAGCCCCCAAAAAAAAACGGCCCTTTTCCCCCGGAAAAAAACTACCCCCCCCTCTCTGGCTGGCAGATTGCAGGGCACTTTCCCCAATCCCAAACCCAAATTGGCACGGTTCATTTTTATCTGGGGAAACCCTCCGCGTATGTGGATTTTCAGGGCCAGCCGCCACTCCCACCACAGGCCCCCAACAAATCTACGGCCCTTTTCCCTGGATTTAAAAAGACCTGCCATCTTCTTGGGGCAGATTGAGGCCACTTTCACAAACCAGCCCGCCGGCACTGGGCCCCCTTTTTATCGGAACCATCCTGCGTACGGGATTTTCAGGAGCCAGCCGGGCCCTCCCAGCCACAGGCCCCCCAAAAAAAACTACGGGCCCCTTTTTCCCCGGAATAAAAGACCTCCCTCATCTGCTGGCAGATTGCAGGGGCCACTTCCTCATACAAAACCACCCGACCCGGGACTGGGGCAAAACCCTTTTATTGGGGAACATCCTGCGGATCGTGGATTTTCAGGAGCCAGCCGCCACTCCCCGCCACAGGCCCCCCGAACCAAACCCGGGCCCTTTCCCTGGCAAAGGAAAAATAAACCCCCCCCCTTCTGGCGGCAATTGCAGGGCCACTTCCTCATCAACCACCCGACCGGCACTGGGGGCCACCTTCCTGGAACCATCCCCGTATGTGGGTTTTTTAAGCCAGCCGCCAACCCACCACCCCCGAACCAACCAACGGCCCTTTCCCTGGAAAATAAACACCCGCCCCCCTTTTGGGGGCAGATTGCGGGGGCCACTTCCCCCATCAAACCACCCGACTCGCACTGGGCCCCTTTCATCTGGAACCCCCCGTATTGGGATTTTTAGGGGCCCGCCCCACTCCCAACACAGGCCCCAAACAAAACTAGGGCCCCCTTTCCCTGGGAATTAAAATGACCTGCCCATTTTTGGCTGGGAGATTGCAGGAACTTGCTCTTCAATCCAGCCAAATTGGCACGGTGCCACCCCTTTACCGGGGAAACCCTCCTGCGTATCTGGATTTTTTAGGGCCAGCCGGCCACTCCCGCCCCAGGGCCCCAA
>NW_026994460.1:0-6597 GCF_028769735.1 Zonotrichia leucophrys gambelii
GGCCGGCTGGCTCCTGAAAATCCACGATACGCAGGATGGTTCCCAGATGAAAGGTGGGCACCAGTACCGAGTCGGGCTGGTTTGATAGAGGGAAGTGTCTCCTGCAATCTGCCAGCCAGAACGGGCGGGTGAGTTTTTTTGCCAGGGAAAAGGGCCTTGTTTGTGTTCGGGGCCTGTGGCTGGGAGTGGCCGGCTGGCTCCTGAAAATCCACGATACGCAGGATGGTTCCCAGATGAAAGGTGGCACCAGTCCGAGTCGGGCTGGTTTGATAGAGGAAGTGCTCCTGCAATCTGCCAGCCAAGGAGCGGGGTAGTTTTCTTCCAGGGAAAAGGGCCGTGGTTTGTTTGGGGGCCTGTGGCTGGGAGTGGCCGGCTGGCTCCTGAAAATCCACGATACGCAGGATGGTTCCCAGAGAAAGGTGGCACCAGTCCGAGTCGGGCTGGTTTGATAGAGGGAAGTGGCTCCTGCAATCTGCCAGCCGAGCGGGCGGGTGTTTTCTTGCCAGGGAAAAGGGCCGTGTTTGGTTGGGGGCCTGTGGCTGGAGTGGCCGGCTGGCTCCGAAAACCACGATACGCAGGATGGTTCCCAGATGAAAGGTGGCACCAGTCCAAGTCGGGCTGGTTGATAGAGGCAAGTGGCTCCTGCAATCTGCCAGCAGATGACGGGCGGTCAGTTTTACTTCCAGGGAAAAGGGCCGTAGTTGGTGTTTGGGGGCCTGTGGCTGGGAGTGGCCGGCTGGCTCCTGAAAATCCACGATACGCAGGATGGTTCCCAGTGAAAGGTGGCACCAGTACGAGTCGGGCTGGATTGATAGGGGAAGTGGCTCCTGCAATCTGCCAGCCAGAGACGGGCGGTGAGTTTTTTTTTTTTTTTTTTTTTTTTTTTTTTTTTTTTTTTTTTTTTTTTTTTTTTTTTTTTTTTTTTTTTTTTTTTTTTTTTTTTTTTTTTTTTTTTTTTTTTTTTTTTTTTTTTTTTTTTTTTTTTTTTTTTTTTTTTTTTTTTTTTTGCTGGCTCCTGAAAATCCACGATACGCAGGATGGTTCCCAGATGAAAGGTGGCTCCAGTACCGAGTCGGGCTGGTTTGATAGAGTCAAGTGGCTCCTGCAATCTTCCAGCCAGAAGCGGGGCGGGTGAGTTTTCTTTGCCAGGGAGAAGGGCCGTAGTTTGTGTTCGGGGGCCTGTGGCTGGCAGTGGCCGGCTGGCTCCTGAAAATCCACGATACGCAGGATGGTTCCCAGATGAAAGGTGGCACCAGTGCCAAGTCGGGCTGGTTTGATAGAGGCAAATGGCTCCTGCAATCTGCCAGCCAGATGACGGGCAGGTCAGTTTTACTTCCAGGGAAAAGGGCCGTAGTTTATGTTTGGGGGCCTGTGGCTGGGAGTGGCCGGCTGGCTCCTGAAAATCCACGATACGCAGGATGGTTCCAGATGAAAGGTGGCACCAGTGCCGAGTCAGGCTGGTTTGATAGGGGGAAGTGGCTCCTGCAATCTGCCAGCCAGATGACGGGCAGGTCAGCTTTACTTCCAGGGAAAAGGGCCGTAGTTTGTGTTTGGGGGCCTGTGGCTGGGAGTGGCCGGCTGGCTCCGGAAAATCCACGATACGCAGGATGGTTCCCAGATGAAAGGTGGCACCAGTGCCGAGTCGGGCTGGATTGATAGAGGCAAGTGGCTCCTGCAATCTGCCAGCCAGATGACGGGCAGGTCAGTTTTACTTCCAGGGAAAAGGCCGTAGTTGTGTTTGGGGGCCTGTGGCTGGGAGTGGCCGGCTGGCTCCTGAAAATCCACAATACGCAGGATGGTTCCCAGATGAAAGGTGGCACCAGTACCGAGTCGGGCTGGTTTGATAGAGGCAAGTGTCTCCTTCAATCTGCCAGCCAGAAGCGGGGCGGGTGAGTTTTCTTTGCCTGGGAAAAGGGCCGTGGTTTGTGTTCGGGGGCCTGTGGCTGGGAGTGGCCGGCTGGCTCCTGAAAATCCACGATACGCAGGATGGTTCCCAGATGAAAGGTGGCACCAGTGCCAAGTCGGGCTGGTTTGATAGAGGCAAGTGGCTTCTGCAATCTGCCAGCCAGATGACGGGTAGGTCAGTCTTACTTCCAGGGAAAAGGGCCTTAGTTTGTGTTCGGGGGCCTGTGGCTGGGAGTGGCCGGCTGGCTCCTGAAAATCCACGATACGCAGGATGGTTCCCAGATGAAAGGTGGCACCAGTGCCGTGTCGGGCTGGATTGATAGAGGCAAGTGGCTCCTGCAATCTGCCAGCCAGATGACGGGCAGGTCAGTTTTACTTCCAGGGAAAAGGGCCGTAGATTGTGTTTGGGGGCATGTGGCTGGGAGTGGCGGCTGGCTCCTGAAAATCCACAATACGCTGGATGTCTCCCAGACCCAAGGTGACACCAGTGCCAAGTCGGGCTGGTTTGATAGAGGGAAGTGGGTCCTGCAATCTGCCAGCCAGATGACGGGCAGGTCAGTTTTACTTCCAGGGAAAAGGACCGTAGTTTGTGTTTGGGGGCCTGTGGCTGGGAGTGGCCGGCTGGCTCCTGAAAATCCACGATACGCAGGATGGTTCCCAGATGAAAGGTGGCACCAGTACCGAGTCGGGCTGGTTTGATAGAGGGAAGTGTCTCCTGCAATCTGCCAGCCAGAAGCGGGGCGGGTGAGTTTTCTTTGCCAGGGAAAAGGGCCGTGGTTTGTGTTTGGGGGCCTGTGGCTGGGAGCGGCCCACTTGCTCCTGAAAATCCACGATACGCAGGATGGTTCCCAGATGAAAGGTGGCACCAGTACCGAGTCGGGCTGGATTGATAGAGGCAAGTGGCTCCTGCAATCTGCCAACCAGATGTCGGGCAGGTGAGTTTTACTTCCAGGGAAAAGGGCCGTAGTTGGTGTTTGGGGGCCTGTGGCTGGGAGTGGCCGGCTGGCTCCTGAAAATCCACGATACGCAGGATGGTTCCCAGATGAAAGGTGGCTCCAGTACCGAGTCGGGCTGGTTTGATAGAGTCAAGTGGCTCCTGCAATCTTCCAGCCAGAAGCGGGGCGGGTGAGTTTTCTTTGCCAGGGAGAAGGGCCGTGGTTTGTGTTCGGGGGCCTGTGGCTGGCAGTGGCCGGCTGGCTCCTGAAAATCCACGATACGCAGGATGGTTCCCAGATGAAAGGTGGCACCAGTGCCAAGTCGGGCTGGTTTGATAGAGGCAAATGGCTCCTGCAATCTGCCAGCCAGATGACGGGCAGGTCAGTTTTACTTCCAGGGAAAAGGGCCGTAGTTTGTGTTTGGGGGCCTGTGGCTGGGAGTGGCCGGCTGGCTCCTGAAAATCCACGATACGCAGGATGGTTCCCAGATGAAAGGTGACACCAGTACCGCATCGGGCTGGATTGATAGAGGGAAGTGGCTCCTGCAATCTGCCAGCCAGATGACGGGCAGGTCAGCTTTACTTCCAGAGAAAAGGGCCGTAGATTGTATTTGGGGACTTGTGGCTGGGAGTGGCCGGCTGGCTCCTGAAAATCCACAATACGCTGGATGTCTCCCAGACCCATGGTGACACCAGTGCCAAGTCGGGCTGGTTTGATAGAGGGAAGTGGGTCCTGCAATCTGCCAGCCAGATGACGGGCAGGTCAGTTTTACTTCCAGGGAAAAGGACCGTAGTTTGTGTTTGGGGGCCTGTGGCTGGAGTGGCCGGCTGGCTCCTGAAAATCCACGATACGCAGGATGGTTCCCAGATGAACGGTGGCACCAGTACCGAGTCGGGCTGGTTTGATAGAGGGAAGTGTCGCTGCAATCTGCCAGCCAGAAGCGGGGCGGGGGAGTTTTCTTTGCCAGGAAAAGGGCCTTGGTTTGTGTTCGGGGGCCTGTGGCTGGGAGTGGCCGGCTGGCTCCTGAAAATCCACGATACGCAGGATGGTTCCCAGATGAAAGGTGGCACCAGTACCGAGTCGGGATGGTTTGATAGAGGGAAGTGTCTCCTGCAATCTGCCAGCCACAAGCGAGGCGGGTGAGTTTTCTTTGCCAGGGAAAAGGGCCGTGGTTTGTGTTCGGGGGCCTGTGGCTGGCAGTGGCCGGCTGGCTCCTGAAAATCCACGATACGCAGGATGGTTCCCAGATGAAAGGTGGCACCAGTACCGAGTCGGGCTGGTTTGATAGAGGGAAGTGTCTCCTGCAATCTGCCAGCCTGAAGCGGGGCGGGTGATTTTTCTTTGCCAGGGAAAAGGGCCTTGGTTTCTGTTCGGGGGCCTGTGGCTGGGAGTGGCCGGCTGGCTCCTGAAAATCCACGATACGCAGGATGGTTCCCAGATGAAAGGTGGCACCAGTACCAAGTTGGGCTGGTTTGACAGAGGCAAGTGGCTCCTGCAATCTGCCAGCCAGATGACGTGCAGGTCAGTTTTACTTCCAGGGAAAAGGGCCTTAGTTTGTGTTCGGGGGCCTGTGGCTGGGAGTGGCCGGCTGGCTCCTGAAAATCCACGATACGCAGGATGGTTCCCAGATGAAAGGTGGCACCAGTACCGAGTCGGGCTGGTTTGATAGAGGGAAGTGGCTCCTGCAATCTGCCAGCCAGATGACGGGCAGGTCAGTTTTACTTCCAGGGAAAAGGGCCGTAGATTGTGTTTGGGGGCCTGTGGCTGGGAGTGGCCGCTTTGGCTCCTGAAAATCCACAATACGCTGGATGTCTCCCAGACCCAAGGTGACACCAGTGCCAAGTCGGGCTGGTTTGATAGAGGGAAGTGGGTCCTGCAATCTGCCAGCCAGATGACGGGCAGGTCAGTTTTACTTCCAGGGAAAAGGACCGTAGTTTGTGTTTGGGGGCCTGTGGCTGGGAGTGGCCGGCTGGCTCCTGAAAATCCACGATACGCAGGATGGTTCCCAGATGAAAGGTGGCACCAGTACCGATCGGGCTGGTATTGATAGAGGAAGGGGTCTCCTGCAATCTGCCAGCCAGAAGCGGGGCGGGTGAGTTTTCTTTGCCAGGGAAAAGGGCCGTGGTTTGTGTTCGGGGGCCTGTGGCTGGCAGTGGCCGGCTGGCTCCTGAAAATCCACGATACGCAGGATGGTTCCCAGATGAAAGGTGGCCCCCAGTCCGAGTCGGCTGGTTGATAGAGGCAAGTGGCTCCTGCAATCTGCCAGCCCGAAGCGGGGGGGTAGTTTTTTTGCAAAGGGAAAGGGCCGTAGTTTGTGTTCGGGGGCCTGTGGCTGGGAGTGGCCGGCTGGCTCCTGAAAATCCCGATACGCAGGATGGTTCCCAGATGAAAGGTGGCACCCGTGCCAAATCGGGCTGGTTTGATAGAGGCAAGTGGCCCTGCAATCTGCCACCAGAGACGGGAGGTCGTTTTTTTCCAGGGGAAAAGGGCCGTAGTTTGTGTTGGGGGGGCCCGTGGCTGGGAGTGGCCGGCTGGCTCCTGAAAATCCACGATACGCAGGATGGTTTTCCCGATGAAAGGTGGCACCAGTACCGAGTCGGGGTTTGAAAAAGGGAATGCTCCTGCAAACTGCCGCCAAAGCGGGGGGGGTGAGTTTTTTGCCAGGGAAAAGGCCGTGGTTTGTGTTGGGGGCCGTGGCTGGGGGGGGGCCCCTGCTCCCCGAAAAAACCACGATACGCAGGTGGTTCCCCGAGAAAAGGGGGCTCCCAAATCGGGGCTGGTTTTATAGGCAATGGCTCCTGCAATCTCCCGCCAGAGCGGGGGGGGTAGTTTTTTTCCAGGGAAAAGGGGCCTAGTTTTGTTCGGGGGCCCCGGGTGGGAGTGGCCCGGCTGGTCCTAAAATCCCATACGCAGGTGGTTCCCCGATAAAGGTGGCACCAGTCCATCCGGGTGGTTTTATAGAGGAAGGGGCCTGCAATCTCCAGCCGAGAGGGGGGTATTTTTCCAGGGAAAAGGGCCTTTGTTTTTGTTGGGGGGCCCGTGGGGTGGGGTGGCCGGTGGGGTCCCGAAAAATCCCCATACGCGGATGGTTTTCCCGTGAAAGGGGCCCCCTGCCAGTCGGGCGGTTTTATAGAGGCAATGGTCCCCGAAACTGCCAGCCAGATGACGGGCAGGTCAGTTTTACTTCCAGGGAAAAGGCCGTAGTTTTTTTGGGGGATTGGTGGGAGTGGCCCCGGGTGGCTCCTGAAAATCCACATAGCGGATGGGCCCCCGAAAAAGGTGGACCAGTGCCAAATCGGGGGGTTTGATAGGGAATGGGTCCTGCTCGCCCGCCAGATGACGGGCAGGGCGTTTATTCCCGGGAAAAAAGGGCCCTAGTTTGTGTTTGGGGGCCCGTGGCTGGGAGTGGCCGGGGGGCTCGAAAATCCACGATCGCGGATGGCCCAATGAAAGGTGGGACCCGTCCAGTCGGGCTGGTTTTAAAGGAAATGCTCCCAATTTCCAGCCAGATCGGGAGTGGGTTTTCTTTTAGGGAAAAGGGCCTTGGTTTTTTTGGGGGCTTGGCTGGGTGGGCCCGGTGGCTCCTGAAAAAACCCACGATAGAAAAGGGTGGGTTTCCCGTAAAGGTGGCACCGTGAGTCGGGCTGGTTGATAGAGGAAGTTCCTCAATCTCCAGCCCGATGCGGGGGGTGTTTTTATTCCGGGGGAAAAGGGCCTGTTTTTGTTTGGGGGCTGTGCTGGGAGTGCCGGCTGGGGT
>NW_026994461.1:0-6595 GCF_028769735.1 Zonotrichia leucophrys gambelii
TGTGCCTGCACAGAAAAATCTCCATGTTTTTACATTTAAGAGGTTTTCAGAGGTTTTCAAGAAGAAAAACAAATTGTCCAAAACACCTTCCCACCGAATTTCATGTGTTTTGGGAAAAGGGAGGAGGTGGAAGGTACTGTTTTTCTATCATTGCAACTGCGCACACAATCCTGTGTTGCGCTTTATTCTTTACCCTTTCCCAACAGCCGCACTCTCCGCTCCAGGCGAAGAAGCGGGGTTTTGCGCAAAGCATTGCCGGGCCAGGGACCCAGTCGGGGGCTTCGCCGAAAGGGCCCGGGGCCGGCCTTAGCCCGGGGGCACCGACCTTCTTCTTTCGGGCTTTGGCTACATCATTGCAAAAAAACTTTTCCACTATTCCAAGGGGAAACTGTGCCTGCACAGAAAACATTCCCTCGGTTTACATGTTGAGAGGGGGTTTTTCAGAGTGTTTTCAAGAAAAAAACAAAATTGTCCAAAAACACCTTCCAAAGAATGTTCAGTGTTTTTGGGAAAAAGGAGGGGTGGAAGGACTGTTTCTATCAGTTTCAATGCCACACAACCTTTTTTGTGCGCTTCTTCTCACCTTTCCCAAGCAGCCGCACTCTCCCCTCCGGGGGCGAAGAAGCGGTTCTTCGCGAAAGGCGATTTTCCGGGCACAGGCACCCATGCGCGGCTTCTGCGAAATGTCCCGGGACGGCGCTTAGCCCGGGGGCATCCGTACCTTCTTCTTTCGGACCTTTGTGGTCTACCCTTTGCAAAAAACTTTCCCCTTGTCGGCAAGGAGAAATTGCCTCACAAAAACATTTCCCCTCGTGTTTTACATGTTGGAAGAGGTTTGCAGAGGTTTTTTAGAAGAAAAAAAAAAAGTTGTCCAAAAAAACCTTCCCACCGAATTTCATTTTTGGAAAGGTAGGAGGTGGAAGGGGACTGTTTTTTATCATTTTTCAAGTGCGCAAAACAATCCTATGTTTTTCAGCTTCATTCTTTACCTTTTGAAGCGCCGCACTCTCCGCTCCGAGGGGAAGAAGCGGGTTCTTCGCGCAAACGATTGTGCCGGTCACAGGCACTCCAGTGCGGGTTCTGCCGAAATGTCCCGGGACCGGCGCTTTGTCCGGGACATCCTACCTTCTTCTTTCGGGTTTTGGTCTACACATTCAAAAAACTATTCCCCTATGTCGGGAAGAGAAAAATGTGCCTGCACAAAAACATCTCCCCTCGGTTTTACTGTTGAGAAGGTTTTTCAGAGTGGTTTCAAAAAGAAAACAAAGTTTCCAAAAACCTTCCCCCCGAATTTCATGTGTTTGAAAAAGGAGGAGTGTGGTAAGGTACGTTTTTATCGTTTTCAAGTGCGCACACAATCCTAGTTTGTGCAGTTCTTCTTACCTTCCGAAGCGCCGCACTCCCGGGTGCCGGAGGCGGAAGCGGGTTCTTCGCGCAAAGGCATTTTTTGGCCGGGCACAAATGCATTTCCCTGCGGCGGTTCTGCCGAAATGTGCCCGGGACCCGGCGCTTACTCCGGGGACATCCGACCTTCTTCTTTCGGGCTTTTTTGGGCTACATCTTTTCAAAAAATATTTCCATAGTTGGAAGGAGAAACTTTGCCTCACGAAAACCTCCCCTCGGTTTCATGTTGAGAGAGGGTTTTCAGGTGTTTTCAAGAAGAAAAACAAAGTTTTCCAAAAAACCTTCCCACCGAATGTTCTTTGGGGTTTTTTAAAAGTAAGGAGGAAGGGACGTTTTCTATCAGTTTGCAAGTGCGACACAATCCCAGTGTTTTCAGCTTCATTCTCACTTTCCGAACCCCACTCCCGGGTTCCGGAGGCGAAACGGCTTCTTCGCGCAAAGCGATTGGCCGTCACAGTGCATCCATACGGCGGGTTTGCCGAAATTGGGGCCCGGACCGGCGCTTGCTCCGGGGGCACCGTTCTTCTTTCGGGACTTTTGTGGTCTACATCATTGCAAAAAACTATTCCACTATGTCAGGCAAGGAGAAACTGTGCCTGCACAGAAAACATCTCCCATCGTGTTTTACATGTTGCAGAGAGGTTTGCAGAGTGTTTTGCAAGAAGAAAAACAAAGTTGTCCAAAACACCTTCCCACCGAATGTTCATGTGTTTGGAAAAGGTAGGAGTGTGGTAAGGTACTGTTTTCTATCAGTTTTCAAGCTGCGCACACAATCCTAGTGTTGTGCAGCTTCATTCTTTACCTTTCCGAAGCAGCCGCACTCTCCAGCTGCCGGAGGCGAAGAAGCGGCTTCTTCGCGCAAAGGCGATTGTGCCGGTCACAGTGCACTCCAGTGCGGCGGGGTTCTGCCGAAATGTCCCGGGACCGGCGCTTAACCGGGACATCCGTACCTTCTTCTTTCGGGACTTTGTGGTCTACATCATGCAAAAAACTATTTTCCCCTATGTCTGGCAAGGAGAAACTGTGCCTGCACAGAAAACATCTCCCATCGTGTTTTACATGTTTGAGAGGTGGGAGAGGGTTCAAGAAAAAAACAAAGTTTCCAAAAACCTTTCCCCCCAATGTTCAGGTTTTGGAAAAGGGAGGGGGTGGGAAAGGGACTGTTTTCTATCAGTTTGCAAGCTGCGCACACAATCCTAGTGTTGTGCAGTTTATTCTTTACCTTTTCCCAACGCCGCACTCCCGGGTGCCGGAGGGGAAGAAGCGGGTTCTTCGCGCAAAGGGGATTGTGCCGGTCACATGCACTCCAGTGCGGCGGCTTTTGCCGAAAAGTGCCCGGGGCCGGGGCCCAGCTCCGGGACATCCTACCTTCTTTTTTTCGGGACTTTTTTGGGCTACATATTGCAAAAAACATTCCATATGTCGGGAAGGGGAAAAATGTGCCTGCACAAAAAATTTTCCCCTCGTTTTTACATGTTTTAGGAGGTTGCAGAGGGGTTTTTAAGAAGAAAAACAAAATTGTCCAAAACACCTTTCCAAACCCAAGTTCATGGTTTTTTAAAAAAGGGAGGAGTGGAAGGTACTGTTTTCTATCAGTTTTGCAAGCTGCGCACACAATCCTATTGTGCACTTCATTCTTCACCTTTTCCCAAGCAGCCGCACCTCCGGCTCCGAGGGGAAGAACGGCTTCTTTTGCGCAAAGGCATTGTGCCGGGCACATGCATCCAGTCGGGGGCTTCGCCGAAATGTGCCCGGACCGCGCTTAGCTCCGGGGGCTCCCACCTTTTTCTTTCGGGGCTTTTGGGCTACATATTGCAAAAACTATTCCCTATGTCGGGAAGGAAAACGTCCTGCACAGAAAACATCTCCCATCGTTTTTTTACATTTTAGAGAGGGGTTGCAAGTGTTTCAAGAAGAAAAACAAAGTTGCCAAAACACCTTTCCAAACCCAAGTTTATGTTTTGGAAAAAAAGGGGTGGGTAAGGTATGTTTTTATCATTTGCAACTGCGCACACAACCTAGTTTGTCACTTCATTCTTTTACCTTTTCCCAAGCAGCCGCACCCCGCTGCCGGGGGCAAGAAGCCTTCTTTGCCAAAAGGGGGATTGCCGGCACATGCATTTTGCGGGGGGCTTCGCCCAAATGTGCCCGGACCCCGGCCTTTTCTCCGGGGGCACCGAAAACCTTTTTCTTTTCGGACTTTTTTGGCTACTATTGCAAAAAACTATTCCACTATGTCGGCAAGGAGAAACGTGCCTGCCAGAAAACACTCCCATCGTGTTTTACATGTTTAGAGTGTCAAGGGGGTTTAAAAAAAAAAACAAAAAATTTCCAAAACACCTTCCCCCCGAATGTTTATGTTTTGGAAAAGGTAGAGGTGGAAGGGGACTGTTTTTTTTCAGTTTGCAAGCTGCCACAAAAATCCCAGGGTTGTGCAGCTTCCCTTCTTCACCTTTCCGAACGCCGCACTCTCCGTGCCGAGGCGAAGAAGCGGGTTTTCGCGCAAAGGCGATTGTGCCTCACATGCACTCCAGTGCGGCGGCTTCGCGAAATGGCCCGGGGCCGGGGCCTAACTCCGGGACATCCTACCTTCTTTTTTCGGGAATTTTTTGTCCATCATTGCAAAAAACTTTCCATATGTCTGGGAAGGAAAAGGCTGCACAAAAACACTCCCATCGGTTTTTCATTTTTAGAGAGGTTTTCAGAGTGTTTTTAAAAGAAAAAAAAAAGTTGTCCAAAACACCTTCCAAACCCAAATTTAGTGTTTGGGAAAAGGTAGGAGGGGAAGGGACTGTTTTTTTATCATTCAAACTCGCACACAAACCAGTGTTGGCAGCTTCATTCTTCACCTTTTTCCCAAGCAGGGCCCCACCTCCGCGCCCGGGGGCGAAGAAGCGGGTTCTTTCCCCAAACATTGTCCGGTCACAGGCACTCCCCGTGCGGCGGCTTCTCCAAATGGCCCGGGGCCGCGCTTAGCTCCGGGGACATCCACCTTCTTTTTTCGGGGCCTTTGTGGCTACATCATTTCAAAAAACTTTTCCACATTCGGCAGGAGAAATGTGCCTGCACAGAAAACACTCCCCCGTGTTTAAGTTGAGGAGGTTTTGCAGAGGGTTTCAAGAAGAAAAACAAAGTTTTCCCAAAAAACCTTCCCCACCGAAGTTTATGTGTTGGAAAAGGGGAGGGGTGGGAAGGTACTTTTTCTATCATTTCAACTGCGCACAAACCAGTGTTTTGCCTTCTTCTCACCTTTCCGAACAGGACTCTCCGGCCCGGACGAAGAAGCGGGTTCTTCGCCAAACATTGTGCCGGGCACAGGCACTCCATGCGGCGGCTTCTGGGCCAAAGTGCCCGGGGCCGGCGTTAGCTCCGGGGGCACCTACCCTTCTTTTTTTGGACTTTTGGTCTCATTTTATTGCAAAAAACATTCCACTATTCGGCAGGAGAAATGTGCCCGCACAAAAAAATCTCCCATCGGTTTACATGTTTTAGAAGGGGCAGGGTTTTTTAAAAAAAAACAAAGTTGTCCAAAACACCCTTCCCCCCCGAAATTTTTTTTGTTGGAAAAGGTAGGGGGTGGGAAGGAAATGTTTTCTATCATTGCAAGCTGCCAACATCCATGTTGTGCAGCTTTATTCCACCTTTCCCCAACAGCCGCACTCCCCGGG
This sequence comes from Zonotrichia leucophrys gambelii, assembly GCF_028769735.1. Taxonomy (NCBI): domain Eukaryota; kingdom Metazoa; phylum Chordata; class Aves; order Passeriformes; family Passerellidae; genus Zonotrichia; species Zonotrichia leucophrys. Next base: position 5,073 of record NW_026994461.1, read on the forward strand.
GCCCGAGGGGAAGAAGCGGCTTCTTCGCCAAAGGGATTGTCCGGGCACATGCACTCCAGTCGGCGCTTCTGCCAAATGTGCCCGGGGCCGGGGGCTTAGCTCCGGACATCCTACCTTCTTCTTTCGGGCTTTGTGGTCTAAACTTGCAAAAAACTAACCACTAGTCGGCAAGGAGAAACGGCCCACAGAAAACATCTCCCTCGTGTTTTTCATGTTGAGAGAGGTTTCAGGGTTTTAAAAAAAGAAAAACAAAGTTCCAAAACCCTTCCCACCGAATGTTCATGTTTTGGAAAAGGGAGAGTGTGGGAAGGGACGTTTTTCTATCAGTTTGCAAGCTGCCCACTTTTTTTTTTTTTTTTTTTTTTTTTTTTTTTTTTTTTTTTTTTTTTTTTTTTTTTTTTTTTTTTTTTTTTTTTTTTTTTTTTTTTTTTTTTTTTTTTTTTTTTTTTTTTTTTTTTTTTTTTTTTTTTTTTTTTTTTTTTTTTTTTTTTTTTTTTTTTTTTTTTTTTTTTTTTTTTTTTTTTTTTTTTTTTTTTTTTTTTTTTTTTTTTTTTTTTTTTTTTTTTTTTTTTTTTTTTTTTTTTTTTTTTTTTTTTTTTTTTTTTTTTTTTTTTTTTTTTTTTTTTTTTTTTTTTTTTTTTTTTTTTTTTTTTTTTTTTTTTTCCCCCCCCCCCCCCCCCCCCCCCCCCCCCCCCCCCCCCCCCCCCCCCCCCCCCCCCCCCCCCCCCCCCCCCCCCCCCCCCCCCCCCCCCCCCCCCCCCCCCCCCCCCCCCCCCCCCCCCCCCCCCCCCCCCCCCCCCCCCCCCCCCCCCCCCCCCCCCCCCCCCCCCCCCCCCCCCCCCCCCCCCCCCCCCCCCCCCCCCCCCCCCCCCCCCCCCCCCCCCCCCCCCCCCCCCCCCCCCCCCCCCCCCCCCCCCCCCCCCCCCCCCCCCCCCCCCCCCCCCCCCCCCCCCCCCCCCCCCCCCCCCCTTTCCAACCCGCACTCCCCGCGCCGGGGGCGAAGAAACGCTTCTTTCGCGCAAAGGGGATTGTGCCGGCACAGGCACTCCAAAGGGGGCGGCTTCTGCGAAATGTCCCGGGAAAAAGGCGCAGCCCGGGGACATCCGTACCTTCTTCTTTCGGGGCTTTTTGGTCTACATCATTGCAAAAAACTATTCCATATGTCGGCAAGGAAAACTGTGCCCGCACGAAAACATCTCCCATCTGTTTTACATGTTTAGAAGGTTGCAAGGGGTTTCAAGAAAAAAACAAAGTTTTCCAAAACACCTTCCCACCGAAGTTCATGTGTTTTTGGAAAAGGTAAGGTGGTAAGGACGTTTTCTATCAGTTTGCAAGCTGCCACACAATCCTAGTTTGTGCACTTTTATTTTTCACCTTTCCAAGCAGCCCCACTCTCCGGGGCCCGGGGCCGGCGCTTTCTCCGGGACATCCTACCTTTTTTTTCGGACTTTTTTGGGCTACATCTTGCAAAAAAAAAACCCTATGTCTGGGAAGGGGAAAATGTGCCGCACAGAAAACTCTCC
>NW_026994462.1:0-6587 GCF_028769735.1 Zonotrichia leucophrys gambelii
ACCATCCTGCGTATCGTGGATTTCAGGGGCCAGCCGGCCCTCTCAGCCACACCCCCCAAAAAAAAACTCGGCCCCTTTCCCTGGAATAAAAAAGACCTCCCCTCTTCTGGCTGGGAAAATTGCAGAAACCCTTGGCTCCTCAAACAAGCCCAACTTGGACTGGGCCACCTTTTATCTGGGAACCATCCGCGTATCGTGGATTTTTAGGAGCCCCCGGCCCCTCCCAGCCACAGGCCCCCCAAAAAAAAACCACGGCCCTTTTTCCCCGGGAAAAAAAACCCCCCGCCCCGCTTCTGGTGGCAGATTTTAGGAGCCCTTCCTTATCAATCCCGCCGACTCGGGACTGGGCCACCTTTCTCTGGGAAACCCTCCCGTTTTATCATGGGTTTTCAGAGCCAGCCGGCCCCTCCCAGCCCCAGGTCCCCGAACACAAACCACACCCCCTTTTCCCCTTTCAAAGAAAAATTACCCCCCCGCTTCTGGTGGCTGATTGCCGGGGGCCACTTGCCTCTATCAAAACCCCGCCCGATTGACGGTGCCACCTTTCTGGGACCATCCGCGTATTGTGGATTTCAGGAGCCAGCCGGCCATCCCCGCCACAAACCCCCCAAAAAAATCAGGGGCCCTTTTCCCCGGATAAAAATGACCCCCCATATCTGGTGGGAATGCCCGAGCCACTTGGTATATCAAAACCGCCCGAAAGGGAGGGCCATTTCATCTGGGAACCCTCCCGGTATTTTGGATTTTTAGAGCCAGGCCCTCCCCCCCAGGCCCCAAAAAAAAACTACGGCCCTTTTTTTTCCCCCCAAAAAACTTACCCTTTTTTCTGGCTGGCAGATTGCACGCACTTGCCTCTATCAATCAACCCCTTTGGCCCCGGTGCCACCTTTTATTGGGGGCCTCCTGCTATCGTGGATTTTTAGGAGGCAGCCGGGCCCCTCCAGCCCCAGGCCCCCAAACACAACACGGCCCTTTTTTTCCCGGAAGAAAAGACCTGCCCGTCATTGGTGGCAGATTGCAGGACCCCTTGTCTTCAAACCCCCGCTGGGATGGCCACCTTTCATCCCGGGAACCATCCTGCGTATCGTGGGTTTTTAGGCACGGCCACTCCCGCCCAAACCCCCAACACAAACCGGCCCTTTTTTCCCCGGAAAAAAACACCCACCCACTTCTGGTGGAGATTGCAGGAACCACTTCCCCCCTTTAACCAGCCCCTGGCATGGTGCCAATTTCACCCGGGAACCAAACCTGGTACGTGGTTTTAAAGGGGCCCGCCGGCCACTCCAGCCACAGGCCCCCAAACACAAAAACGGCCCTTTTCCCCGGAATAAAAATGACCTCCCTCTCCGGTGGGAGTTGCAGGACCACTTCCTCTACATCCAGCCCACTCGGCACTGTGCCACCCTTTTACGGGGAAACCCTCCGCTATCGTGGATTTCAGGGGCCACCGGGGCCCTCCCAGCCACATGTCCCCAAACAAAAACTACGGCCCTTTTTCCCCGGAATTAAACGACCTGCCCATCATCTGGCTGGACATTTCAGGAGCCACGTTGTACTATCAAACAGCCCGACTTGGCCTGGTGCCACCGCTTTTGGGAGCCATCCCGCTATCGTGGGTTTTAGGAGCCAGCCGGCCACCCAGCCACAAGCCCCCCAAAAAAACTACGGGCCCCTTTTTTCCCGGAAGTAAAAATGACCGGCCATCTTTTGGCTGGGAATTGAGGAGCCCCTTTAATTTAAACTCCGAAATTGGCATGTGCCAAACCTTTTCTGGGAACCATCCGCTATGTGGATTTCAGGACCAGCCCCCACTCCCAGCCCCACCCCCAAAAAAACAAACCCCTTTTCCCCGGAAGTAAAACTGACCTGCCCTCATCTGGCGGGAATTGCGAGCCCCTTGTCTATAAACCAGCCCCCACTTGCACTGCCCACCTTTCATTGGGAACCATCCCGCTATCGTGGGTTTTCAGGAGCCAGCCGGCCCCCTCCCACCCAGGCCCCCAAAAACAAACACGGCCCTTTTCCCCGGAATAAAAAAATGACCTGCCCCTCATCTGGTGCAAAAAGCAGGAGCCACTTGCCTCTATAAACCACCCGCTTGGCACTGGTGCCAAATTTTCATCTGGAACCATCCTGGTAGTGGATTTTAGGAGCCAGCCGGCCACTCCAGCCACAGGCCCCCCAACACAACCACGGGCCCTTTTTCCCTGAAAAAAGGACCGCCCCATTTTGGTGGCGTTGCAGGGGCCCCTTCCTCACAAAAAGCCCGACTTTGGGACGGCCACTTTTTTATCTGGGGAAACCCTCCCGCTATCGTGATTTTCGGACCACCCGGCCCCCTCCCCGCCACAGGCCCCAAACAAAACTACGCCCCCTTTTCCCCGGAATAAAACGACCTGCCCATTTCTGGGGTGGCAGATTGAGGAACCACTTCTCTTCAAACAAACCCAACTTGGACTGGTGCCACCTTTCATCGGGAACCATCCTGCGTATGTGGATTTTCAGGAGCCAGCCGGCCACTCCCCCACAGGCCCCCCCAAAAAAACACGGCCCTTTCCCCGAAAAAAAACACCCGCCCCTTCTGGCTGGCAGATTTCAGAGCATTTCTATCAAAACCCGCCCACTGGAGCGCCACTTTCATCTGGGAACCATCCTGCGTATCGTGGATTTTCAGGGGCCCGCCGGCCACTCCCAGCCACAGGCCCCCCAAAAAAATAAAGGGCCCCCTTTCCTGGAAAAAAACCACCCCCCCCTTCTGGGTGGAATTTCAGGACCCTTCCCTCTTCAAACCAGCCCACCCGGACTGGTGCCAAATTTCATCTTGGAACCTCGCATCGTGGATTTTCGGGCCAGCCGGCCACTCCCACCACAGGGCCCCCAAAACAAACACGGGCCCTTTTTCCCCGGAAAAAAAACTACCGCCCCGCTTGGCTGGCGATTGCAGGAGCACTTCTCCTTTAAACCACCCGACTTCCAAGCTCCCCTTTTCATCTGGGAACCATCCCGGTATCGTGGATTTTCAGGAGCCACCCCGGGCCCCTCCCCCGCCCAGGCCCCCAAAAAAAACAAAACCCCCCTTTTCCCCGGATTAAAAAAGACCGCCCCCCTGGCGCAATTCAGGAACCCTTGGCTCTTCAAACAACCCCTTGGCACTGGTGCCACCTTTTTATCTGGGAACCCTCCGCGTATCGTGGATTTTCAAGCCACCGGCCCCTCCCCGCCACAGGCCCCCCAACACAAACCACGGCCCTTTTCCCTGGCAAAAAAAACTCACCCCCCCCCCTTCTGGCGGGAGATTTCAGAGACACTTTCCCCCCCATCAAACCCCCCGACTGGACTGTGCCACTTTCTCTGGGAACCCTCCTGCATGGGATTTTTTCAGGAGCCAGCCCGGGACTCCCCGCCCCAGGCCCCAACACAAAACCGGGGAATTTTCCCCGGAATAAAAAAGACCTGCCCCTCCTGGGGGCAGATTGCAGGAGCCCCTCCCCATCAAACCACCGACTTGCATGGTGCCCCCTTTTGGGACTCCGCGTATTGGATTTTCAGGAGCCAGCCGCCCCTCCACCACGGCCCCAAAAAAAATCAAAGGGGCCTTTTTTCCCCAAAAAAACTGCCGCCCCTCAATTTGGTGGCAATTGCAGGGGCCATTGCCTTCAAACCAGCCGACTGCATGGGCCACCCTTTTTTCTGGGAACCCCCGCGTATCGTGGATTTAGAGCCAGCCGCCACCCCCGCCAAACCCCAAACAAAACTCGGGCCCCCTTTTCCCCGGTTAAAAAACCCACCTGCCCCTCTTTGGCTGGAGATTGCAGGACCACTTGGCTCTCTCAAACAAGCCCAACTTTGGACTGGGCCACCTTTTAATGGGAACCATCCTCGTACGTGGTTTTTTAGGAGCCAGCCGGCCATCCCCCCACAGGCCCCCCAACAAAAACCACGGCCCTTTTTTTCCGGCAAAAAAAACCCCCGCCCCTTTGGCTGGGAGATTTAGGAGCCATTTCCCCCTATCAAACCAGCCCACTTGGCACTGGGCCCCTTTTGGACAACCGGTATTGTGGATTTTTAGGGGCCCGCCCCCATCCCCAGCCACACCCCCAAAAAAAACTCGGCCCTTTTTCCCCGGGAATAAAACGCCCTCCCTCTCTGGCTGGAGATTGCAGGGGCCCCTTGCTCTTCAAAAAGCCACTGCACGGGCCCCTTTTACGGGAACCATCCCGCGTACGTGGATTTCAGGAGCCGCGCCATCCCAGCCACAGGCCCCCCAAAAAAAAAACGGGGCCTTTTCCCCCGGAAAAAAAAGCCGCCCCTTTGGCTGGCAGATTAGGGGCCACTGGACAAACAAACCAGCCCAAATGGGACTGTGCCACTTTCATCTGGGAACAAACCCGGTTTGGATTTTTAGGAGCCAGCCCCGGGCCCCTCCCAGCCACAGGCCCCCCAAACAAAACAGGCCTTTCCCTGGAATTAAAAACCACCCCCTTTCCGCTGGCAAATTTCGGAACCCCTTGGGCCCCTCAAACCACCAAATTGCCCTGGGCCACTTTCTGGGGCCATCCAGGGATTGGAATTTTTAGGACCAGCCGCCACTCCCCGCCACAGCCCCCAAAAAAAATCTACGGCCCTTTTCCCCCGGAAGTAAAAATGACCTGCCAATTGGCGGCACATTTCAGCAGCCACTTGGAATATCAAACCGCCAACTGGCATGGTGCCCCTTTATCTGGGGAACCTCCGCATTGGATTTTTAGGGGCCAGCGGCCACTCCCACCACAGGCCCCCAAAAAAAACCCGGCCTTTTCCGGAAAGAAAACTTCCCCCCCGTTTTTGGCTGGCAGGTCAGAACATTCCCCCTATCAACCACCCGACTTGCACGGGGCCACCTTCTCTGGGGGCCATCCGCTACGGGATTTTCAGGAGCCCGCCGGCCACTCCCACCACAGGCCCCCAAACAAAAATTCGGCCCTTTTCCCTGGAAGTAAAACTGACCTGCCATCATCGGCTGGCACATTGAGCAGCCACTTGGGAATATCAAACCTGCCAATTGGCACGGGCCCCTTTCATCTGGAACCCTCCTGCTATCGGGGTTTTTTAGGAGCCAGCCGGGCCCCTCCCGCCACAGGCCCCAAACACAAACCACGGCCTTTTCCCTGGAAAAAAAACCCACCGCCCGTCATCTGGCTGGCAGATCAGGGGCACTTCCCTCTCAAAACCCCCCACTTGCCTGGGCCCCCTTTTTTTCTGGAACCACCGCATCGGGTTTTCAGGAGCCAGCCCCGGGCCCCTCCCACCCCAGCCCCCAAAAAAACACGGCCCTTTTTTCCCCGGAAGTAAAACTACCCGCCCTAGCCCGGCAATTGCACAGCCCCCTTTTATCAAACCGCCCAAATTGGACTGGTGCCACTTTCATCTGGGGGAAACCATCCGCGTATCGTGGTTTTCAGGGGCCAGCCGGCCACTCCCAGCCAAAGGCCCCCCCCAAAAACAAACCACGGCCCTTTTTCCCTGAAGTAAACTACCCGCCCGTCACTGGGTGGCAGATTGCAGGAACCACTTTTGTCTTCAAACCAGCCAAATTGCCTCGGGCCCCTTTTTATCTGGGAACCATCCGCGTACGTGGTTTTCAGGAGCCAGCCGGGCCCCTCCCAGCCCCAACCCCAAAAAAAACTACGGCCCTTTCCCTGGAATAAAACGACCTGCCAACACTGGCGGCAATTGCAACCCCTTGGTTTCAAACCGCCCAACTTGGGACTGGTGCCACCTTTCATCTGGAACCATCCTGGTATCGTGGATTTTCAGGAGCCAGCCGGCCACTCCCCGCCACAGGCCCCCGAACAAAACCCCGGCCTTTTTCCCTGCAAAGAAAACCACCGCCCCGCTTCTGGTTTGGCGTTGCAGAGCCCTTCCTTATCAAAAAACCGACTGGAATGGGCCCCCCTTTTATCTGGGAACAATCCGCGTACGTGGATTTTCAGGAGCACCGGCCCCTCCACCAAGGCCCCCAAAAAAAAATACGGGCCCTTTTTTCCCGGAAAAAAAACTCCCCCCCCGGCTTTTTGGCTGGAGATTGCAGGGCCACTTTCCCCCTATAAACCCGCCCCGACTTGCACGGTGCCACCTTTTGGGGGGCCACCGGTATTTTGGTTTCGGGCCCGGGGCCATCCCAGCCACAAAGTCCCAAAACAAAACGGGGCCCTTTTCCCTGGGAAAAAAACTACCCCCTTTCTGGCTGGCAATCAGAGCAAAATTGGTTATCAAACCCCCGAAATTGGCAGGTGCCACCCTTTTTCGGGAAACCCTCCTGCGTATCGTGGATTTTCAGAGCAAAAGGCCCTCCCAGCCACAGCCCCCAAAAAACTACGGCCCTTTTTTCCCTGGAATAAAATGACCTGGGCCTTTTTCGGGGTGGGAATCAGAGCCACTTGGTAAAATCAAACCCGCCAACTTGCACTTTTTCCAACCTTTCATCTGGGAACCTCCTGCGTATCGTGGATTTTCAGACCAGCCGGCCACTCCCAGCCCCAGGCCCCCCAAAAAAAAACCCCGGCCCTTTTCCCCCCGGGGTAAAACTACTTTCCCCTCATCTGGCT
>NW_026994463.1:0-6577 GCF_028769735.1 Zonotrichia leucophrys gambelii
GCAGGAGCCACTTGCTCTATCAACCAGCCCGACTTGGGATGCTTCCACCTTGGTCTGGACCATCCACCTATGGGATTTTTAGGGCAAGCGCCACTCCCAGCCACAGTCCCCAAAAAATTACGGCCCTTTCAATGGAAGTAAAACTGACCTGCCCATCATCTGGTGGCACATTGCAGCAGCCACTGGTAATATCAAACTGCCCAACTCGGTACGGGCCACCTTTCACTGGAACCATCCTGCTATCGTGGATTTTCAGGAGCACCGGCACCCGCCAAGCCCCGAACACAAACCACGGCCCTTTTCCCTGCAAACAACTCACTGCCCCGTTCGGCTGGCAGATTGCAGGACCACTGCCTCTACAAACCACCTGATCGGCACTGGTGCCACCTTTCATCTGGGAACCACCTGCGTATGTGGATTTCAGAGCCCGCCGCCACTCCCAGCACAGGCCCCCAACACAAACTACGCCCTTTTCCCCGGAAGTAAAACTGACTACCCTCATTGGCTGCAGATGCAGGAGCCCTTCCCTCTATCAAACCAGTTGACTCGACACTGTGCCACTTTCATCTGGAACCTCCTGCGTATCGTGGATTCAGACCAGCCGGCCACTCCAGACACAGGCCCCCAAACACAATCTACGCCTTTCCTGGAATTAAAACTGACTGCCCTCACTGGGCAGATTGCAGGAGCATGCCTTATCAAACCAGCCCCACTTGCACTGCTGCCACCTTGGGCTTGAGCCATCCAGCGTATTGGATTTCAGGAGCCAGCCGCCATTCCCAGCACAGCCCCAAACAAAAACCAGGCCCCTTTCCCGAATTAAAACGAACTGCCCTCTTCTGCTGGCAGATTGCAGGAGCCCCTGCCTCTATCAACCAGCCACTGCACTGTGCCACCTTTCCGGGAAACCCCTGCGTATCGTGGGTTTTCAGGAGGCAGCCGCATCCACACAGGCCCCAACAAAACAGGCCCTTTCCCGGCAAACAAAACTCCACCCGCCCCCTTCTGGCTGCAGATTGCAGGAGCCACTTCCTCATCAAACCAGCCGACTCGGACTGGTGCCACCTTTCATCTGGAACCATCCTGCGTATCGTGGATTTTCAGGAGCCAGCCGCCACTCCCAGCCACAGCCCCCAACACAAACACGGCCTTTCCCTAAAAAAACTAACCGCCCGTCTCTGGCTGGCGATTGCAGGAGCACTTCCCCTATCAAACCAGCCCGACTTGGCACGGTCCCACTTATCTGGACCATCCGCGTATGTGGATTTTCAGAGCCAGCCGGCCCTCCCGCCACAGTCCCCAAACACTACGGGCCTTTCCCTGGAATAAAACTACTGCCACATCTGGCTGGCATTGCAGAGCACTGAATACAACCGCCCAACGACGTGCACCTTTCATCTGGAACCATCCGCTATCGGGATTTTCAGAGCCAGCCGCCACTCCCACCACAGCCCAGAAAAAACACGGCCCCTTGGAAAAAACGACCTGCCCTCTGGCGGCAATTGCGGACCACTTCCTATCAACCACCCACTGCACTGTGCACTTTCTCTGGGAACCACCGCGTATCGTGGATTTTCAGGAGCCAGCCGCCACTCCACCACAGGCCCCCAACACAAACCAGGCCCTTTCCTGGAAGTAAAACTACCGCCGCATCTCTGGCAGATTCAGGAGCCACTTGCCTACAACCACCCACTGGCACTGTGCCCTTTATCTGGGAACACCGCATCGTGGATTCAGGAGCCAGCCGCCACCAGCCACAGGCCCCAACACAACACCCTTTTCCTGGAAAAAACTACCCCGTCTGGCTGGCAGATTCCGAGCCACTTCCTCTTCAACCACCACTGGCACTGGTGCCACCTTTCTGGACCAAGCCTATGTGGATTTCAGAGCACCGGCCACTCCGCCAAGGCCCGAACCAAACCACGGCCATTTTCCCGCAAACAAACCACCGCCCCGCTCTGCGGCAGATGCAGGAGCCACTTCCTCATCAACACCCACCGACTGGGCCACCTCTCGGAACACGGTATCGTGGGTTTTAGGACCAGCCCCACTCCACCACAGCCCAAGAAAAATACGCCTTTCCCTGGAAGTAAAACGACCTGCCCTCATCTGGCTGGCAGATTCAGGAGCCACTTCCTCTATCAACCAGCCCGACTGGCACGGTGCCACCTTTCATCGGGAACCATCCTGCGTATCGTGGATTTCAGGGCCACCGGCACTCCCACCACAGCCCCAAACAACACGCCCTTTTCCTGAAAAAACACCGCCCTCTTCTGCTGCAGATGCAGAGCACTTCCCCTATCAACCACCGATGGAGTGCACTTTCATCTGGAACCATCCGCGTATCTGATTTTAGAGCCAGCCGGCCACCCACCACAGCCCCCGACACAAACCACGGCCCTTTCCGCAAACAAACTCACCGCCCCCTTCTGCTGCAGATTGCGGGGCCATTCCCTATCAAACACCCCCGGCACGGCACCTTTCATCTGGACCTCTGGTGTGATTTTAGACCGCCGCCACTCCCAGCCACAGGCCCCAAACAAAACTACGGCCCTTTCCCAAAAAAAACCCCCCCCTCTTGCTGGCAGATTTCGGACCCCTTTCTATCAACCGCCCAACTGGACTGTGCCCCTTTCATCGGAACCATCTGCGATCGTGATTTCAGAGCCGCCGCCACTCCAGCCAGCCCCGAAACCCAACCCGGGGCCTTTCCCGGAAGTAAACTGACGCCGTCATCTGGCTGGCAATTGCGGAGCCACTTCCCTTCAACCACCCGCTCGCACTGGTGCCACCTTTCATCTGGAAACCTCCCGTACGTGGATTTTCAGGAGCCAGCCGGGCCCCTCCCAGCCACGGCCCCAAACCAACCGCCTTTTCCGAAAAACTACCCCCCCGCCGGCTGGCAGATTGCAGAGCCCTCCCATAACCCCGACTCGGACTGGCCACCTTGGGTCTGGGCCACCCTAGGGATTTAGGAGCAGCCGTCCCTCCCGCCACAGGCCCAAAAACCCGGCCTTTTCCTGGAAAAAACACCGCCCCTTTTGGTGGCAATTGCAGGGAGCACTTGTACAAACCGCCCACTGGACGGTGCCACTTTTCTGGGAACAGGGTTTCGTGATTCAGAGCCAGCCCCACTCCCAGCCACAGGGCCCCCAAAACAAACAGGCCCTTCCCTGGAAGAAAACACCGCCCGCTCGCTGCGATTGCAGAGCACTTCCTCTATCACCAGCCCGACTCGACTGGTGCCACTTTCATCGGAACCATCCTGCGTATCGTGATTTTCAGAGCCAGCCGCCCTCCAGCCCAGCACAACAACCGGCCTTTCCCTGGAATTAAAACGACCTGCCTCTCTGGCTGGCAGATTGCAGGAGCCACTTCCCCTTATCAACAGCCCGACTGACTGCCTTTCTCTGGAACATCCTGCGATCGGGATTTTAGGCCACCGGCCTCCCACACAGCCCCCAAACAAACACGGCCCTTTCCCTGAAAAAATACCCCCTCTTCTGGCGCAGATTGCAGAACACTTCTCTCAACCGCCCAAATGGACTGTGCCACCTTTCATCGGAACCACTGCGAACGTGGATTTTCAGAGCCAGCCGCCACTCCAGCCACAGCCCCGAACACAAACCACCCCTTTCCCTTAAAAAACTACCCCCGCTCTGGCTGGCAGATGCAGCCACTGCTCATCAACCACCCGACTGCACTGTTGGGCCCCCTTCATCTGGAACCACCTGGTAGGGGGATTTTAGACCAGCCGCCACTCCGCCACAGCCCCCAACAAAACACGCCCTTTTCCTGAAGAAAAAACTACCGCCCGTTCTGCTGGAGATTCAGAGCCCTTGTCTATCAAACCGCCCACTGGCAGGGCCCTTTCTCTGGAACATCCTGCAACTGGATTTTCAGAGCCACCGGCCACTCCACCCAGGCCCCCGACACAAACCACGCCCCCTGGAAAAAAACTACCCTTCACTGGCGCAGATTGCGAGCCACTGCTCTACAACACCCCTGCACGGCCACCTTTCGGGACCATCCGCTAGGATTTTAAGCAGCCCCACCCCACCACAGCCCCAAAAACACGCCCTTTCTGAAAAAACACCCCCTGCTCGGCTGCAGACCAGGGAATTTTTCAACCCCCACTGACTGGTGCCACCTTCACGGAACCATCCTGCTACTGGATTTCAGGAGCCAGCGGCCACCCCACCACAGCCCAAACAAAACACGCCTTTCCTGGAAAAAAAAAAAGGGGGGGGGCCGCCGGTGCCACCTTTATCTGGAACCATCCTGTACGGATTCAGGGCCGCCGCCACTCCCCGCACAGGGCCCCCAAAAACAAACTACGGCCCTTTTTCCCGGAAGAAAACTGACCTCCCGTCATTGGTGGGAGATTGCAGGGGCCCTTCCCTATCAAACCCGCCCCACTCGCACTTTTGGGGGCCCCCTTCATCTGGGGAAACCCTCCCGCGATCGTGGATTTTCAAGCCCCGCCACTCCCCGCACAGCCCCCAAACAATCACGGCCCCCTTTTTCCCGAATTAAAACGACCTGCCCGCTCGGCTGGCAGAATTTCAGGAGCCACTTCCTTATCAAACCACCCGACTTGACTGTGCCACTTTTCTTTGACCATCCCTTTTTTGTGGAATTTTTGGAGCCACCGGGCCCTTCCCCCACAGGCCCCCAAACAAAAAACCACGGCCCCCTTTCCCTGGAATTTAAAAAGAACTGCCCATCTTCGGCTGGCAGATTGCAGGACCACTTGCCCCTATCAAAACCCCCCCTTGCATGGGGCCACTTTACCTGGAACCATCCCGCTATCGTGATTTTCAGGAGCAGCCGGCCACTCCCACCAAGGCCCCCGAACACAAACCAAGGGGCCCCTTTTCCCCGGCAAAAAAAACCACCCCCCCGCTTTTTGGCGGCAGATTGCAGACCACTTCCCCCTATCAAAACCCCCGACTCGGCGGTGCCACCCTTTTATCGGGAACCATCCTGGTATGTGGATTTTAGGCCACCGCCAACCCCAGCCACCCCCCAACACAAACCACGGCCTTTTCCCTGGAAACAAAACTCCCCCCCGCCCCGCTTCTGCTGGGAGATTTCAGGGGCCTTTTCTACAAACCCCCACTTGGCACTCCCCCGGCCACAGGGCCCCCCCAAACAAAAACGGCCCTTTTCCTGGGAAGTAAGACTGACCTGCCCGTCATCTGGCTGGCAGATTGCAGGAGCCACTTCCCCCCTATCAAAACCCAGCCCGACTTGCACTGGTGCCACCTTTCATCTGGAACCATCCTGCGTATCGTGGATTTTAGGAGCCAGCCGGCCACTCCCGCCACAGGCCCCAAAAAACAAACCAGGCCCTTTTCCCTGAAGTAAAACTGACCTGCCCGTCATCTGGCTGGCAGATTGCAGGAGCCACTTGCCTCCTATCAATCCAGCCCCACCCCGGCACTGGTGCCACCTTTCATCTGGGAACCATCCTGCGTATCGTGGATTTTCAGGAGCCACCGGCCACTTCCCGCCCCAGGCCCCCAAACAAAACACGGCCCCCTTTCTGGGAATTAAAAGCGACTGCCCATCTTTTGGGTGGCAGATTGCAGGAGCCACTTCCCTATCAAACCACCCGACTTGGCACGGGGCCACCTTTCATCTGGGAACCATCCTGCGTATCGTGGATTTTCAGGACCAGCCGGGCCCCTCCCAGCCACAGGCCCCCAAACACAAAAAAGGGCCCCCTTTTTCCGGAATTTAAAACGACCTGCCCATCTCTGGCTGGCAGATTGCAGACCACTTCCCTATCAACCAGCCACTTGGCACTGGTGCCAACCTTTCATCTGGGAACCATCCTGCGTAGTGGATTTTCAGGGGCCAGCCGCCACTCCCCCCCAAGGGCCCCGAAAACCAAACCACGGGCCTTTTTCCCCCGGGAAAAAAAACCACCCCCCGCTTCTGGCTGGAATTCAGGAGCCCCTTTCTATCAACCCGCCCATCGGCACTGGTGCAACCCTTTTATTGGGGAAAAATCCTGCGTATTGGTTTCAGGGCCAGCCCCACCCCGCCACAGGCCCCCAAAAAAAAACGGCCCTTTCCCCGGAAAAAAAAACCCGCCCCTTTCTGGGGGGCAGATTTTAGGACCCCTTTCATCAAACCCCCAAATTGGCACTGGGGCCACCTTTCATCTGGGAACCCTCCTGCTATCTGGATTTTTTGGCCCCCGGCCACCCCCCCAGGCCCCCACACAAACCACGGCCCCCTTTTTCCCCAATAAAATGATGCCTCATCTGGTGGCAGATTGCAGGGCCACTTGCCTTTCAATCCACCCCCCTGGCCTGGTGCAAACCCTTTTATCTGGAACCATCTGCTATCGTGGATTTCATGAGCCCGCCCGCCACCCCAAAAACAGGCCCCCGAACACAAAAACCCCGGCCCTTTTCCTTTTGGAAAAAAACTCAACCCCCTGCTTCTGGCTGGGAGATTTCAGGAGCCCTTGCCCTATCAATCCCAGCCCGCTCGGCATGGGGCCACCTTTCATCTGGGAACCACCTGCGTATCGTGGATTTTCAGGGGGCCAGCCGGCCACTCC
>NW_026994464.1:0-6572 GCF_028769735.1 Zonotrichia leucophrys gambelii
GATTTTTTCAGGAGCCAGCCGGCCCCCCCAGCCACAGGCCCCCAAACAAACCACGGCCTTTTCCCGGAAAAAAACTACCCCGCCCGCTTTGGGTGGGAGATTGCAGGAGCACTTCCTTATAAACCAGCCCGCTCGCACTGGGGCCCCTTTCATTGGGGAAAATCCCGCGTATCTGGATTTTTAGGGGCCAGCCGGGCCCCTCCCCCAAAGGCCCCAAAAACAAAACCCCGGCCCCTTTTTCCCCCGGAAAAAAACTACCCCCCGGCTTGGTGCAGATTGCGGGGCCCCTTGCTTATCAAACCAGCCCCACTCGGACTGGTGCCACCTTTTATCTGGGCCATCCTGCGTATGTGGATTTTCGGAGCAGCCCGGGCCCCCCACCACAGGCCCCCCAAAAAACCACGGCCCTTTTCCCTAAAAAACTTCCCCCCCCCTCTTTTGGCTGGCAGATTGAGGAGCCACTTCTCTTCAACCCCAAATGGACTGGGGCCAACTTTCATCGGGAACCCCTGGTATGTGGATTTTAGGGGCCAGCCCCACCCCCCAAAGGCCCCCAAACAAAAACCCCCGGCCCTTTTCCTGGAAAAAATAACCCCCCCGCTTTTGGGGTGGGAGATTGAGGAGCCCCTTCCCCCTTTTCAAACCACCCCACTCGACACTTGGGGCCTTTATCGGGAACCATCCTGGTATCGTGGATTTCAGGGGCCACCGGCCACTCCCCCGCCCCAGGTCCCAAAAAATTCTACGGCCTTTTCCTGGAAATAAAATTTACCGCCCCCTTTTGGGGGGCGATTTCAGGACCACTTCCCCCTTTTCAAACCAGCCCGCCCCGCCCGGGCCACCCTTTTCGGGAAACCCCCGGGATCGTGGATTTTCAGGAGCCAGCCGGGGACTCCCCGCCCCAGGCCCCCAAACAAAACTTGGCCCTTTTCCCCGGAAAAAATCCCCCCCGCTCTGGGCTGGGGATTCAGGAGCCCCCCTCCTTATCAACCAGCCCGACTCGGCACTGGTGCCACCTTTAAACTGGGAACCATCCTGCGTATCGTGGATTTTTAGGAGCCAGCCGGCCACTTCCCAGCCAAAACCCCAAACAAAAAACCAAAGGCCTTTTCCTGGAAGAAAAACTACCCCCGCATCTGGCTGGCAGATTGCAGGAGCCACTTCCCTATCAATCCACCCCCTTTGGCATGGTGACCTTTCATTGGAAACCCTCCTGCGTATCGTGGATTTCAGGAGCCAGCCGGCCACTCCCGCCCCAGGCCCCCAAAAAAACACGGGGCCTTTTCCCCGGAAAAAACAACCCCCCGTATGGGTGGAGATTGCGGAGCCACTTCCCCCTATCAAACCCCCGACTCGCACGTGCCCCCTTTCATCTGGGGAAACCCTCTGCGTATGTGGATTTTCAGGGCCGCGGCCACCCCAGCCACACCCCAAAAAAACCGGCCCTTTTCCCCCGAAAAAAAATACCCCCTTCTGGCGGAATTGCAGAGCCACTTGCCATATCAAACCAGCCCGACTTGGCACTGGTGCCACCTTTTATTGGGAACCCTCCTGCGTAACGGATTTTCAGGAGCCAGCCGGCCCCTCCCAGCCACAGGCCCCCAAAAACAAACCACGGCCCTTTTTCCCCGGAAAAAACTACCCCCCGCTTTTGGCTGGCAGATTGAAGGAGCCACTTGCTCTATCAATCCACCCGCCGGCACTGGTGCCACCTTTCATCTGGGAACCATCTTTCGTATCGTGGATTTTCAGGAGCCAGCCGGCCACTCCAAGCCACAGGCCCCGAACACAAACCACGGCCCTTTTCCCTGGGAAACAAAACTCACCCGCCTGCTTCTGGCTGGCAGATTGGGAGGAGCCACTTCCCTTATCAAACCAGCCGACTCGGCACTGGTGCCACCTTTCATCGGGAACCATCCTGCGTATCGTTTGGGTTTTCAGGAGCCAGCCGGCCACTCCACCACAGGCCCCCAAACACAAACCACGGCCCTTTTCCTGGAAGTAAAAAATGACCTGCGTGTCATCTGGCTGGCAGATTGCAGGAGCCACTTGCCTCTATCAATCCAGCCCGACTCGGGACTGGTGCCAACCCTTTTATCTGGGAACCATCCTGCGATCGTGGATTTTCAGGAGCCAGCCGGCACTCCCAAACCCCAGGCCCCCAAAAACAAACCACGGCCCTTTTCCCTGGCAAACAAAACTCACCCACCCGCTTTGGCTGGCCGATTGCCAGCCATTCCTCTATCAAAACCCGCCGCTCGCACGGTGCCCCCTTTATCTGGGAACCCTCCTGCGTACGTGGATTTTCAGGAGCCAGCCGGCCATCCCACCCCGGGCCCCCAAAACAAACCAGGCCCCTTTTTCCCCGGAAAAAAACTACCCCCGTTTTGGCTGGCCGATTGCAGGAGCCACTCTCTATCAACCAGCCAGACTTGGGAAATGTGCCACTTTCATCTGGGAAACATCTGCGTATTGGATTTTCAGGAGCCAGGCGGCACTCCAGCCACAGGCCCCAAACAAAAAATACGGCCTTTTCCTGGAAAAAAAAAAACTGACCTGCGGAAACTGGCTGGCAGATTGAAGGGCCACTGCCTCTATCAAACCAGCGCCTCGGCACGGTGCAACTTCATTGGGGAAAAATCTGGTATCGTGGATTTCAGGAGCCAGGCGGCCCTCCAGCCACAGGCCCAAACACAAACACGGCCCTTTTCCCTGGAAACAAAACCCCGCCCGTCTTCTGGCTGGCAGATTGCACGGAAGCCACTTGCTCTATCAACCAGCGACTCGCACTGGTGCCACCTTTCCCTTGGGAACCAATCCCGCGTACGTGGATTTTCAGGGCCAGCGGCATCCCCCGCCAAGGCCCCCCAACACAAAACACGGGGCCCCTTTTCCCCGGCAAACAAAACTCACCCCCCGCTTTGGCTGGCGATTTGCCGAGCCATTCCTCATAAACCAGCCCGTTTCCCACTGGGGCCCCCCTTTTTATCTGGGAACCTCCTGCGTATCGTGGATTTTCAGAGCCAGCCGGGCCCCTCCCGGCACATCCCCAAAAAAATCTAGGCCTTTTCCTGGAAATAAAATGCCTGCCCTCATCTGGTGGAATTAGGAGCCACTTGTTATCAAAACCGCCCGACTGCATGGTGCCACCTTCATTGGGAACCTCCCGGATGTGGTTTTCAGGGCCAGCCCGGCCCCTCCCAGCCCCAGGCCCCCCAACACAACCGGCCTTTTCCCGGCAAAAAAAAAACCCCCCCGCTTTGGTGGCAGATTGCAGGAGCCCTTCCCTTTCAAACCAGCCCGATTTTCACGGGCCACTTTTCGGGAAAAATCCGCGTATGTGGTTTTTTAGGGCCAGGGGACTCCCAGCCACACCCCCCAAAAAAAACTCGGGCCCCTTTTTCCCGGAAAAAAACTGACCCGGGCCCCTCCGGCTGGAATGAAGGAAACCATTGTTATCAACCCCCGGGCATGGGGCCCCTTTCTTGGGAAACCCTCCGCGTATCGTGGATTTTCGGAACCCCGCCCGGGCCCCTCCAAACCAAGGCCCCCAACACAAACACGGCCCTTTTCCTGGAAAAAAAACTACCGCGGCTTTTGGCTGGCGATTGCAGGGGCCCTTTCCCCTATAACCGCCCGACTGGCACGGTCCCCTTTCATTTGGGAAAAAAAAAAACCTCCTGCGTAACGGGGTTTTAAAGGGGCCAGCGGCATCCAGCCAAGGCCCCCCAACAAAACCCCGGGCCCTTTTCCCTGGCAAAAAACTCAACCCCCCCTTTTGGGGTGGCGATTGCCGGGCCATTCCTCTATCAAAACCCGCCCCGCTCGCATGGTGCCACTTTTATCTGGGAACATCCTGCGTACGGGGTTTTAGGAGCCAGCCGGCCCCCTCCCGGCAGGGCCCAAAAAAACTCGGCCTTTTTTGGAAAAAAAACGACCTCCCTATCTGGTGGCAGATTGCGGGCCATTGCCCCTATCAATCCAGCCCGACTTTGGCACCCGGTGCCAACCTTTTATCTGGGAACCCTCCCGGTATCGTGGATTTTTGGAGCAGGGGGGCCCCCTCCCGCAAGGCCCCCCAAAAAAAAAACCGGCCCTTTTCCCTGGAAAAAAGACCGGTGTATTGGTTTTAGGGGTTGAAAAAGGACGCCTTATAACCACCCGCTGGACTGGTAATTTTCATTTGGGAAATCCCGCGATGGGGGGGTTTTCAGGAGCCAGCCGGATCCCACCACAGGGCCCCCGAACACAAACCACGGCCCCCCCCCGGCAAACAAAACTACCCCCCGCTTTTGGCGGCGATTGCGGAGCCCCTTTTCCCTCATCAACCGCCGTTTGGCCACTGGGGGCCCCCTTTACTGGGAACCATCCTGCGTACGGGTTTTTTTTAGGAGCCAGCGGCACCCAGCCAAGGCCCCCCAAAAAAAAACCACGGCCTTTTCCCCCCGGAAAAAAACTACCCCCCCGCATTTTGGCTGGGCCCCGATTGCCCGGAGCCATTCCCCCTACAACCACCCGCTCGGCACTGGGGCCACTTTTTTTTTGGAACCATCCTGGTTGTGGATTTTTCAGGAGCCCCCGCCCCCTCCCCCCAAGGCCCCCAAAAAAACACCCCTTTTCCCTGGAAGAAAATACCGCCCCCTTCTGGCTGGAGTTCAGGAGCCCCTTCCCTATCAAAACCAGCCCACTCGGGAGGTGACCTTTCATCTGGGAACCTCCTGGTTCGTGGGGTTTTCAGGAGCCGCCGGCCCCTCCCGCCACGGCCCCCCAACAAAACCAGGCCTTTTTCCCCCGGCAAACAAAACTTACCCCCCCGTTCTGGCTGGCAGATTGAGGACCCTTCCCTTATCAACCGCCCGTTTTCATGGTGCCACTTTTATCTGGGAAACCACCTGCAAAGTGGATTTTCAGGAGCCACGGGCCCCTCCCACCCCAGGCCCCCCAAAAAAAAACACGGCCCTTTTCCCCGGAAGAAAAATGACCTGGGGTCTCTGGCGGCAGATTGAAGGGGCCCCTTGCCCCTATCAAACCCGCCCGTCGGCACTGGTGCCACTTTCTCTGGGGAAACCCGCGTATCGTGGATTTTCAGGACAGCCGGCCACTCCCAGCCCAGGCCCCCAAAAAAACCCGGCCCTTTTTCCCCGGCAAAAAACCACCCCCCTGCTTGGCTGGCGATTGAGGAGCCACTTGCCCCTTTTCAATCCAGCTGATCGGCACTGGGGCCACCCTTTTATCTGGGAACCATCCTGCGAAAAATGGATTTTTTGGACCAGCGGCACTCCCAGCCACAGGCCCCGAACACAAACCCCGGCCTTTTCCCTGGCAAACAAAAACCACCCACCCCCCTTTGGCTGGCCGATTGCCGGAGCCCTTCCCCCATCAAACCGCCTTTTTCGGGACTGGTGCCATCTTTTATCTGGGAACCATCCTGCTATCGTGGATTTTCAGGAGCCAGCCGGCCACTCCCAGCCACAGGCCCCCGAACACAAACATGGCCCTTTTCACTGGAACAAAATCACCCGCCCCCTTTCTGGCTGGCAGATTGCAGGAAACCACTTGCCTCTATCAAACCAGCCCGACTGGCCTGGTGCCACTTTCATCTGGGAACCATCCTGCTATCATGGATTTTCAGGAGGGCCCGCCGGCCACTCCCAGCCGCAGGCCCCGAACACAACCACGGCCCTTTTCCCCGGCAAAGAAAACGCACCCGCCCGCTTCGGTGGCAGATTGCAGGAGCCCCTTCCTCTAAACAATCCAGCCCGACTCGACACTTGTGCCACATTTCATCCGGGAACCATCCTGCGTATCGTGGATTTTCAGGAACCAGCTGGCCACTCCCAGCCACAGGCCCCCAAACAAAAACTACGACCCTTTTCCCTGGAAGTAAAACTGACCTGCCCGTCATCTGGCTGGCAGATTGCAGGAGCCACTTGCCTCTATCAATCCAGCCCGACTCGGCACTGGTGCCACCTTTCATCTGGGAACCATCCTGCGTATCGTGGATTTTCAGGAGCCAGCCGGCCACTCCCAGCCACAGGCCCCAACACAAACCACGCCCTTTTCCCTGGCAAACAAAACTAACCACCCGCTTCTGGCTGGCAGATTGCAGGAGCCACTTCCCTCTATCAAACCAGCCCGACTCGACACTGGTGCGCCCTTTCATCTGGGAACCATCCTGCGTATCGTGGATTTTCAGGAGCCAGCCGGACACTCCCAGACACAGGCCCCCAAACATACACTACGGCCCTTTTCTTTGGAAGTAAAACTGACCTGCCCGTCATCTGGCTGGCAGATTGCAGGAGCCACTTCCCTCTATCAAACCAGCCCGACTCGGCACTGGTGCCACCATTCATCTGGGAACCATCCTGCGTATTGTGGATTTTCAGGAGCCAGCCGGCCACTCCCAGCCACAGGCCCCTGAACACAAACCACGGCCCTTTTCCCTGGCAAACAAAACTCACACGCCCCGCTTCTGGCTGGCAGATTGCAGGAGACACTTCCCCATATCAAACCAGCCCGACTCGGCACTGGTGCCACCTTTTACTGGGGAACCTCCCGCTATCGTGGATTTT
>NW_026994465.1:0-6568 GCF_028769735.1 Zonotrichia leucophrys gambelii
GGCTGGGGATTTATAGGGCAAATGGCCCTGCAAAACGCCGCCAAACGGGGAGGGTTTTTTTCCGGAAAAAAAGGGGCCCTAGTTTTTGTGTTTGGGGCCTGTGGCTGGGTGGCCCGGGTGGCTCCTGAAAATCCACGATACGCAGGATGGTTCCCAATGAAAGTTGGCACCCGTCCGAGTCGGGGTTTTTTGATAAGGGAAGTGTCTCCCGCAATCTGCCAGCCAGAAGCGGGCGGTGAGTTTTTTTCCAGGGAAAAGGGCCGTGGTTTGTGTTCGGGGCCGTGGCGGGGGTGGCCGGCTGGCTCCTGAAAATCCACGATACCAGGATGGTTCCCACATGAAATGTGGCACCAGTACCGAGTCAGGCTTTTTTGATATAGGGAAGTGTCTCCTGCAATCTGCCAGCCAGAAGCGGGGCGGGTGAGTTTTCTTTCAGGGAAAAGGGCCGTGGTTTGTGTCGGGGGCCTTGGCTGGGAGTGGCCGGCTGGCTCCTGAAAATCCACGATACGCAGGATGGTTTCCCGATGAAAGGTGGGACCAGTGCCAGTGGGGGGATTATCAAGTGGCCCGCAATTGCCCCCAAATAGGGGAGGGCATTTTATTTTCCGGGGAAAAAGGGCCGGTTTTTTTGGGGCCTGTGGCGGGAGTGGCCGGCTGGCTCCTGAAAAACCAGATCCAGGAGGTTCCCCGATGAAGGGGGCACCCTGCCGAGTCGGGGTGGATTGAAGAGGAATGCTCCCGCAATCTGCCAGGAAAACGGGGGGGGAGTTTTTTTTCCAGGGAAAAGGGGGGTGGTTTTGTTCGGGGGCCCGTGGCTGGGAGTGGCCGGGTGGCTCCTGAAAATCCACGAAACCAGGAGGTTTTCCCGATGAAAAGGGGGCACCAATGCCCATCGGGTGGTTTTATAGGGCAAGTGGCTCCTGCAATTTGCCGCCCGGCGGGCAGGGAGTTTTTTCCGGGGAAAGGGCCGTGGTTTTGTTTGGGGCCGGGGGGGAGTGCCCCCTGGCTCCTGAAAATCCACGTTTTCCAGATGGTTCCCGATGAAAGGTGGGGCCCCCTGCCAGCGGGTGGATTGATAAGGGAAGTGCTCCTGCAATCTCCCGAACGGGGGGGGGGGTTTGTTTTTTTTCAAGGGGAAAAGGCCGTGGTTTTTTTTGGGCTGTGGCGGGAGTGGCCGGGCTCCTTGAAAATCCACGATCCAGGATGGTTCCCGTGAAAGGTGGGACCCTGCCCAGCGGGGTGGATTGTAGGGAAGTGGCTCCCGCAATTCCAGCAGAAGGGGGGGTATTTTGTTTTAGGGGAAAAGGCCGTGTTTTGTTTGGGGGCCTTGTGGGGGTGGCCGCTGGCTCCCGAAAAACACGATACCCGGATGGTTCCAGATGAAAGGGGGGACCAGGCCATCGGTGGTTTTATAGAGGCAAGTGGCTCGAAATTTCCCCAGAAGGGGGGTGGTTTTGTTTGCCCGGGAAAAGGGCCCTGGGTTTTTGTTGGGGCCCGTGGCTGGGGGTGGCCGCGGCTCCTGAAAAACCCCGATCGCAGATGTTCCCCCTGAAAAGTGGCACCAGTCCAGTCAGGGTTTTTTTTAAGGAAGTGCTCCCGCAAATTCCAGCCGAAACGGGGGGTGAGTTTTGTTTGCCCCGGGGAAAAGGGCCCTGTTTGTGTTCGGGGCCCGTGGCTGGAGTGGCCCGGGTGGGTCCTAAAATCCCCGATAGCAGGATGGTTCCAATGAAAGGGGCACCCGTCCGATCGGGGTTTTTGATAAAGGAAGTGGCTCCGCAATCTGCCGCCAGAGCGGGCGGGGATTTTTTCCAGGGAAAAGGGGGTGGTTTTTTGTTGGGGGCTGTGGTGGGGGTGGCCGCTGGCTCCTGAAAATCCAGATACGCAGGATGGGTTTCCCCGATGAAAGGTGGCACCAGTCCCGGGTTGGCGGTTTTTTAAACCAAGTGGGTCTGCAATTGCAGCAGATGAGGCAGGGAGTTTTTTTTAGGGAAAAGGGCCCTAGATTTTTTTGGGGACTTTTGGCGGGAGTGGGCTGGGTTGAAAAAAACCACGAAAGAGGATGGGTTCCCCGAGAAAGGGGGCACAGTGCCGTTGGGGGGGTTTTAAGAGAAGTGGGGTTCTGCAATCTGCCCGCCCGAAGGGGGGCGGTATTTTTTCAGGGAAAAGGGGCCCTTTTGTGTTTGGGGGCCCGTGGCGGGGGTGGCCGCTGGGTCCTAAAATCCACATACGCGGATGGTTCCCCGATGAAGGTGGCACCGTGCGAGTGGGCTGGTTTTATAGAGCAAGTGGGTCCGGAAATTTTTGCAGAAGCGGGGGGGGAGTTTTTTTGCCAGGGGAAAAAAACCCTGTTTGTGTTTTGGGGCCTGTGGGTGGGGGTGGCCGGGTGGTCCGAAAAAACCCCGATCCAGGATGGTTCCCAGTGAAAAAATGGCACCCTGCCAGTGGGCTGGTTTTATAGGGGAAGTGGGTCCTGCAATCTGCCCGCCAGAAGCGGGGGGTTATTTTGTTTGCAGGGGGAAAGGGCGTGGGTTTTTGTTGGGGGCTGTGGCTGGGAGTGCCCGGGTGGGTCCTAAAAACCCCGATACGCAGGATGGTTCCCAATGAAAGTGGCACCCTCCCATCGGGGGTTTGATAGGGAAGTGGCTCCCGCAATTGCCGCCCGAAGCGGGCGGGTATTTTTTCCGGGGGAAAAGGGGGCCCTTTTTTTGTTGGGGGCCCTTTGGGTGGGAGTGGCCGCTGGCTCCCGAAAATCCCCGAACCAGGATGTTCCCCAAAGAAAGGTGGCACCAGTGCCAGTGGTGGTTTTATAACAAGGGCTCCCGATTGCCCCGAGGGGGTATTTTTTTTCCGGGAAAAGGGCCCTGGTTTTTTGGGGGCCGTGGCTGGGAGTGGCCGGCTGCTCCTGAAAAATAGTGCAGGGTGGTTCCAAAGAAAGGGGGCACCAGCCAGTGGCTTTTTTATTTAAAAGTGGCTCTGCAATTGCCGCAGAGGGCGGTAGTTTTTTTCCGGGAAAAGGGCCCGGGGTTTTTTTTGGGGGCGTGGTGGGGGTGGCCGGCTGGTCCGAAAAATCCACGTAGCAAAGGTTCCAGATGAAAGGTGGACCCGTGCCCCGGGGCGGTTGAAGAGGCAAGTGGTCCTGCAACTCCAGCCAGAGAGGGAGGTAGTTTAATTCCCGGGAAAAGGGGCCCTGGGGTTGTGTTTGGGGCCGTGGCTGGGGGTGGCCGGGTGGGTCCCGAAAATCCCCATACGCAGATGGTTCCAGATGAAGGTGGCACCTGGGTTGGGCGGTTTGATTTTTAACCCCAGGCTTCTTCCCCCCAGAAGGGGGGGTAGTTTTTTTCCGGAAAAAGGGGGGTGTTTTTTTTGGGGCTTGGCTGGAGGGCGGGTGGGTCCGAAAATCCACGAAGCAGGATGGTTCCCCAAAAAAGGGGGCACCCGTCCAGGGGCTTTTTTTAAGGGAAGTGGTTTCCCGCAATTGCCCCAGAAGGGGGCGGGGGATTTTTTTCCAGGGAAAGGGCCGTGGTTTGGTTTGGGGGCCCCTGGTGGAGTGGCCCGGGTGGCTCCCGAAAAACCCCATAGCAGGATGGGTTTCCCAATGAAAAGTGGCACCCCTCCCAGTGGCTTTTGATAAGGGAAATGCCCGCAATCTGCCCAAAAAACGGGGGGGTGGTTTTTTTGCCGGGAAAAGGGCCTGGTTTGTGTTGGGGCCCGTGGCGGGGGTGCCGGCTGGGTCCTGAAAATCCCGATACCCGGTGGGTTCCCCGATGAAAGGTGGCACCGTGCCGAGTCGGGTGGTTATAGGGAATGGCTCCTGCAAACTGCCAGCCAGAGGGGGGGGTATTTTTTCCAGGGAAAAGGGGGGGGGTTTTGTTGGGGCCTGTGCGGGTGGGGCCCCCTGGCTCCTGAAAATCCCGATCCAGGATGGTTCCCAGATGAAAGGGGGCACCAGTGCAGTGGGGGGTTGATAAAAGTGGCTCTGCAAATTCCAGCAGAAGGGGGGTATTTTTTCGGGAAAAGGGGCCCTGGTTTTTTGGGGCCTGTGGGGGGAGTGGCGGCTGGCTCCCGAAAATCCCCGTAGCAGGGGGTTCCCAGATAAAGGTGGACCGTGCCAAATTGGGAGTTTGATATTACCAAGTGGCTGCTGTACTGTGCCGCTGGATGGGGAGGTTTAGTTTTCTTTTTGGGAAAAAGGGGCCCTAGATTTTTTTTGGGGACTTGTGGCTGGGGTGGCCGGTGGCTCCTAAAATCCACTCGCAGGTGGTTCCAGTGAAAGGTGGCACCAATTTGAGTCGGGCTGGGTTTTAAGAGGCAAGTGGCTCCTGCAATTGCCAACAGAAGGGGGGCGAGTGAGTTTTTTGCCAGGGAAAAAGGCGTGGTTGTGTTCGGGGGCCGTGGGTGGGAGTGGCCGGGTGGTCCCGAAATCACGATACGAGGTGGTTCCCAGATAAAAGGGGGACCAGTCCAAAACGGGCTGGATTGATAGAGGAAGTGCTCCTGCAACTCCCCCAGAGCGGGGGGTAGTTTTTTCCAGGAAAGGGCCCTGTTTTGTTTGGGGCCCGTGGCGGGAGTGGCCGCGGCTCCGAAAATCCCCCCCGATCCAGGTGGTTCCCAGATGAAAGGTGGCACCAGTGCCGGTCGGGGGGATTGAAGAGGGAAGTGTCTCCTGCAATCTTCCAGCCAGAGCGGGGGGGGGTTGTTTTGTTTGCAAGGGAAAAGGGCCCTGGGTTTTTGTTCGGGGCCTGTGGCTGGGATGGGCCGGTGGCCTGAAAATCCCCGATACCAGGGTGGGTTTCCCCTGAAAGGGGGCACAGTCCCAGTCCTTTTTTTGTTTGGGGTTTTTTTAATTGGGGGGGGGGGGTTTTTTTTTTCCGGGAAAACCTGTTTTTTTTGGGGGTTTTTTTTTGGGGTGGGGGGTTGGGGTTTTTTTTTTTTTGGGTCCCCCCAGTTTTTGGGTGGTTATAGAGGGAAGTGGTCCTGCAAATTCCAGCCCCAAAAACGGGAGGAGTTTTTTCCCGGGAAAAGGGGTGTTTTGTTTGGGGCGTGGGGGAGTGGCCCCTGGCCCCCAAAATCCCCGATCCAGGATGGTTCCCCCAAAGAAAGGGGGCACCAGTCCAGTCGGGTTTTGATAAGGGGAAGTGCTCCTGCAATCTCCAGCCAGAAGCGGGGGGTAGTTTTTTTTGCCCGGGAAAGGGGCCCTGTTTTGGGTTTGGGGGTGGGCTGGAGTGGGGGGTGGGGTCCTGAAAATCAGATACGCAGGGGGGGGGGGGGGGGGGGGGGGGGAAAAAAAAAAAAAAAAAAAAAAAAAGGGGCCCGGTTTGGGGTTTTGGGGGCTTGGCTGGGAGGGCGCTGGCTCCTGAAAATCCACGTAGCAGGATGGTTCCCAGATAAAGGGGGACCCTGCCATCGGCTGGTTTTTAGAGGAAGTGCTCCTCAAATTTCCCGCCAGAAGCGGGGGGTAGTTTTTTTTCCAGGGGAAAAAGGCCCGGGGTTTTTTTTGGGGCCTTGCGGGAGGGCCGGCTGGGTCCTGAAAAACCCCGATCCAGGATGGTTCCCAATGAAAGGGCCCATCCATCGGGTTTTTGATAAGGGAAATGCCCCCCAATCTGCCAGCCAAAGCGGGGGGGTATTTTGTTTTCCCAGGAAAAAGGGGGTGTTTGTGTTCGGGGGGGCCCTTGGGTGGGAGGGCCGCGGGTCCCGAAAAACCCGTACGCAGGAGGTTCCCAGAGAAGGGGGCACCAGTGCCGAGTCGGGCTGGATTTATAGAGGCAAGTGGTCCCGCAATTGCCCCCAGAGCGGGCGGATTTTTTCCCGGGAAAAGGGGGGGTTTTTTTTGGGGGCCCGTGGCTGGGAGTGGGCCCGCTGCCCTGAAAATCCCCGATACGCAGGATGGTTCCCCGATGAAAGGGGCACCAGGCCAGTGGGGTTGAAACCAAATGGTCCCGCATTGCCAGCTGAATGGGAGGGGAGTTTTTTCCGGAAAAAGGGCCCTTTTTGTTTGGGGGTTTTGGGGGATGGCGGCTGCCCCTGAAAAAAACCACGTAGCAGGGTGGTTCCCAATGAAAGGGCACCGTCCAAATTGGGGTTTTGAAAGAATGGGGTTCCCGCAATCTGCCAGCCAGAAAAGGGGGGGGGTAGTTTTTTTCCCGGGAAAGGGGCCTTTTGTGTTTGGGGCCCTTTGGGTGGGGGGGCCCGGGGTCCGAAAATCCACATACCAGGATGGTTTCCCCAAAAGAAAGGGGCAGTTCGAGTCGGGCTGGTTTTATAGAGCAAGTGGCTCCGATCTTCCCCCAGAACGGGGGTAGTTTTTTTCCAGGGAAAAGGGCCCCGGTTTTTTGTTCGGGGGGCCCGTGGCTGGGGGGGCCCGGGTGGCTCCTGAAAATCCCCGTACGCAGGATGGTTTCCCCGAGAAAGGTCACCTGCCAGTGGGCTGGTTTTTATAAAAGTGGCTCCCGCAATTGGCCAGTGAGGGCGGTCAGTTTTTCTTAGGGAAAAGGGCCTGGTTGTTTGGGGCCTGTGGTGGGAGTGGCCCCCCCCTGGTCCGAAAAAACCACGATAAATGGCCCCGATG
>NW_026994466.1:0-6566 GCF_028769735.1 Zonotrichia leucophrys gambelii
CCCCCGAAACGCCCTCCTCAGACCACCCTTCCCCTAAGCCTCTCTTACTTCAACCGCACGGACCCGATCCTCCCGCCGCCCGCCCAACCGCCCCTGCATTGAAAAAAACTCCCCCTCTGTGACCGCCACTCTCCAACCCCTCCTCAACTCGCCCTTCGGTCAACACGCCTCCAATCCCCCGCCACCCGCCCAAACAACCCGCCCTTCCCTGGAAGAAAACATGCCCTCTTGCATGGGACCCTAGTAATTGGCCGCGCCCGCCACCACGGCCCCGCAAATTTCGGCTGCCCGCACAAGCCTCAACAAACCAGCCTTCCAAAACACCCGCTTCGCTGCAATGCGGCCCTCCATCAAACCACGACGTACGGCCTTCGAACCACCGCACTTTCAGAGCCACCCCCCCAAACCCAACCCTGCCCTTCCTGGGACAACTCCTCTCTGCGCAGCACCACGCCCACCTCGCCCCGCACTTATGACCCTCATATCAGCCGGCCTCACCAGCCCCACTCATCCTCGTACGAACGCCCCCTCAACAGCCCCTCATACCACCCCTCCCGCCTTCTATCGGAGCACCCACCACCACCTCAAAAACCCTTCTGGAACGCCCCTTGGAATCAACCCCCCACCCACGATCCCCCATCGGCCTCTGTCATAAACCGGCCTCCTGGCCAACACAACCCCTTTCTGAACTCCTCACCGCAATCAGGCCTCCTAAACGACCCGCCCTCAGGAACCCCCTTCACGACGCCCCGCCAAACACACCCTTCGCAAGCACTCACCGCCCCCTGCGCGCACCTGCAACCGCCCCGTGCACTCCGAAACATCGGCTTTCCTTAAGCACGCCCCACGGCAACACCCTCCCAACACCACTTTGCATCAACCTGTTAATCCAGCCCGCCCCCACCACGCTCCGCATCAGGCCCCGCTCGCATCGACACCCCTACGCAAACCCCCTTCTGGAACCCTTCTATCAGGGCCACCCTGCCACCCAGACTCCCTTCTGGATAACCGCGTCTCGCCGGCCCCCAAACGGCCCCCCTGAATCTGCCCTCTTGCATTCAGGAGCCAACACCTCCGCCTGTGCATGGGAGCCTCCCACACCCCGCTGTCCCCTTACTGACCCGTTGGATTTCAGGAGCCACGCCCTCACCAGCCCACAAAGCTTTCCCTGAAAACGCGCTTCGGCATTCGCACCCACACGCCCTCGGGTCACCTTCATGACTCGGATGGGTTTTCGCCCGCACCCCAGCCCAAACCCGCCCTTCCTTTTTTTTTTTCGCGTATCGTGATTCAGAGCCACCGGCACTCACCACAGCCCAACAATCACGGCCTTCCTGAGAATACCGCCCTTCTGGCTGCAGATTGCAGGAGCCTTCTCACAACCCCCGACTCGACGCATCTGGCTCTCGTGGTTTAGAGCCACCGCCACCACCACAGGCCCCAACACAAACCGGTTTCTGAAGAAACTACGCCACTTGCATCAGGACACCCTTATCCACTCGAGTGATTTCTGACCGCGACTACAGCCGCCCCACCACACGGCCCCAAACAACTACGGCCTTCTGGAATAAACACTGCCTCTTCGCGATGCAGGCACTCTCTAACCACCGCGACGTGATTCAGGACCTCCGCACGGGATAACCGCCTCCGCAAGCCACCCCCGCCCTTTTCCGGAAATACTCACCCCCGCTCGGCTGGCATTCACTGACCATCACACCGTCGACGGCCACTTTCACGGGACCACCTCTAGGTTTTCGAGCAGCCGACTCCCCGGCAAACATAGGCCTTTCCCTAATAACGCCTGCCCTCACTGGTGCAATTAGGACCACTTGCATATCAGCCAGCCGGCCACCCTCACGGACCACCCACGGTTTCAGGAGCACGCCCCCCCCGGCCATCAGGCCCTTTCCGCAGACTACCGCCCTTCCTGGATTGGACTTGCTTTCAACCAGCCGACTCACGGCCCCACCGAACCACCGTCTGGATTAGGACCCGCCCCGGCCCCACAACCTGCCCTATCCCAGAGAGACCTGCCTTCTGGGCATGCGGACTGCTTAACCAGCCACTGCAGGCCCCACGAACCATCCGCTCTGAGAACCCTCCGCCGCCGACAAACAGCCTTTCCGCAAAAACCACCGCCCCTTCTCTGGGAATCGGACCGTCTACACCACCATCGCAGGCCCCTTTTCCGAACCACTCATCGTGGATTTTCAGGAGCCGCCCCACCAGCCCAACCACGGCCTTTCCTGGAACTCCCGCCCGTTGTGCAGTGCACAGCCACCCCCACAAACCGCCTCTTGTGCACTACTGACCTCCTGGTGGTTCGGCACCCACCACCACGCCCCCGCCAACTCGCTTTTCCCTGATGATCGCCACGACTGGCAAGCGACCAACCCTCATACCCGAGACACTGCCCTTCTCTGGAATCGGTACTATTTCAACCAGCCGCCCAGCAGGCCCACAACTGGGAACACCCCATCTGGTGATAGGACCACTGCCCACAACCAGCCGACGAATGGCCTTTCCTGGGAACACTGCACTGTTTCGGGCACGACTCAGCGCCAACGCTTCTGGATAAATACCTGCCGTCCGCGCGCAGGCCCTCACAACCGCCTCCTGTGCACCTTCACTGGCATCCTGGTGGATTTCAGGAGCCACCGCCACTCCAGCCACAGGCCCCACACAACCAGCCCTTTTCCTGGAAAAACCACCCGCCCGCTCGGCTGGCAAGCAGACCACTGCCTTATCAACACTGACACGTCCCCTTCTCTGGGAACACCTGCCTCTGATTTCAGACCAGCCGGCCACCCCACCCAGGCCCCCACACAAACAG
This sequence comes from Zonotrichia leucophrys gambelii, assembly GCF_028769735.1. NCBI lineage: Eukaryota > Metazoa > Chordata > Aves > Passeriformes > Passerellidae > Zonotrichia > Zonotrichia leucophrys. Next base: position 2,834 of record NW_026994466.1, read on the forward strand.
GCCTTCCCGGAAAAACACCGCCCGCATCCGCAGATGCGCCCTTCCTCTACAATCCACCCGACTCGCTGTCCCCTTCATTGGAACCATCCTGCTGATTTTCAGGCCAGCCGGCCACGCCACCACACCCCCAAACACAACTTGCTTTTCGGAAGAACGCCTCCCTCACGGCGCAATCAGAGCCCTTTCCTCTAACATCCGCCCGATCGGCATGGCCACCTTTCTCTGAACCATCGCATGATTCAGTCCCGGCACTCCCAGCACTGGCCCCCAAACAACCACGCCTCCGGCAGAAAACACCGCCCCTTCTGGGCAATTGCAGAGCCACTGCCTCTTCAACCACCCCTCGACGGTCCACCTTCACTGGGAACCACCTGCATTGGATTTTCAGGAGCCAGCCGGCCACTCCAGCCACAGGCCCCCAAACAAACTACGGCCCTTTTCCCTGAATAAACTGACCTCCCGTCTCTGGCTGGCAGATTGCAGAGCCACTTCCTCTATCAATCCACCCGACTCGATGTGCCACTTTCATCTGGAACCATCCTGCGTTGGATTTCAGGGCCAGCCGCCACTCCCAGCCACAGGCCCCCAAACAAACCAAGGCATTTTCCCTGCAAAACTCCCCGCTTCCTTCAATGCAGGAGCACTTCTATACCACCCGACTCGTACTGGTGCATTTCATGGAACCACCGCGATCTGGATTTCAGGCCACCGCACTCCCATCCCAGCCCCAAACACAACCCCTTTCCCTGGAAGAAACTACCTGCCCTTCGGCTGCTGATGGGCCACTTCCTCTACATCCAGCCCGATCGACGTGCCACCTCACGGGAACCAACCCACGGGATTTTCGGACAGCGCCACTCCCCCACAGGCCCCCGAAACAAACACGGCCCTTTTACCGGATAAACTGCCACCCTCTGGCTGGCAGATTCAGGAGCCACTTCCTCATCAACAGCCCGACCGACGCCACTTTATCTGGGAACCTCCTGCGACGTGATTTCGAGCCGCCGGCACTCAGCCACAGCCCCACACAACACGCCCTTTTCCTGGAGAAACTCCCCCGTTCTGGTGCGATTGCAGAGCCCTGCCTCTACACAGCCCGACCAACTGTGCCACTTTCTGGGAACTCCTGCGTATCGTGGTTTTCAGGAGCCAGCCGCCACTCCACCCAGGCCCCAACACACACGGCCCTTTTCCTGGAAGAAACCACCGCCCCTCTGCGCAATCAGACCACTTCCCTTTCCCGAACGTCCCTTCTCGGAATCGGCTGGATTTTCAGGAGCCAGCCCCACTCCACCACAGGCCCCAACACAAACTCGGCCCTTTTCCGGAAGTAAACGACCTGCCCATCTCTGGCGGCAGATTGCAGGAGCCACTTGCCTTTCAATCCAGCCCGACTCGACTGGTGCACCTTTCATCTGGGAACCATCCTGGATCGTGATTTTCAGGAGCCAGCCGGCCACTCCCACAAGCCCAACAAACCGCCCTTTTCGAAACTACCCCCGCTCTGGCTGGCAGATTGGAGCCATTCTCTATCACCATGATGGCCCTTTCACTGGGAACATCTATCGTTAGGACAGCCGGCCACTCGCAGCCCAAACAACGGCCTTTCGGAGAAAACTACGCCGCTTCGCTGGCAATTGCAGAGCACTTCTCTATCACCGACGATGGTGCCACCTATGGGAACCGCTATCGTGATTTTCAGGAGCCCGCCCTCCAGCCACAGGCCCAAACACAACCGGCCCTTTTCCCTGAAACTACCTGCCGTTTGGTGGCGTTGAGGAGCCACTGCTTATCAACACCCGATGCTGTGCCACCTTCTCTGGAACATCCTGTAGGATTTTCAGGGCCAGCCGCACTCCCAGCCACAGCCAACACAAATAGGCCTTCCCTGAAGAACACCCCGCTCTGGAGATTGCAGAGCCTGCCTCTATCAATCCAGCGACCGACTGTGCACCTTTCACTGGGAACCATCTGGTAGTGGATTCAGCCAGCCGGCCACCAGCACACCCCAAAAACAGCCTTTCGAAGAAAACTACCGCCCCTCGGCTGGCGATTGCAGAGCCCTGCCTCATCACCCCGACTGGCACTGGCACCTTTCATCTGGAACCATCCGCGTAGGGATTCAGACAGCGGCCACTCAGCCAAGGCCCAACAACAGCTTCGAGAATACGCCCTTCTGCGGCAGATGCAGAGCACTTCTCACAACACCTGACTGTGCCACTTCTCTGAACTCCTGTACGGGATTCGAGCGCGCCACCCCCACAGGCCCCCAACCAAACACGGCCCTTTTCCTGGAAAATACGCCGCTTGGTGAATGCAGACACTTCTCTATACCACGACTCGAGGGCCTTTCATTGACATCCTGCGTATGTGGTTCAGAGCACGGCCCACGTGGATTTTCAGGAGCCAGCCGGCCACTCCAGCCACAGGCCCCCGAACACAAACCTACGGCCCTTTTCCTGGAAGAAAACTCACCCGCCCGCATCTGGCTGGCAGATTGCAGGAGACACTTCCCTCTATCAACCAGCCCGACTCGGGACACTGGTGCCACCTTTCACTGGGAAACATCCTGCGTATCGTGGATTTTCAGGAGCCAGCCGGCCACTCCCAGCCACAGGCCCCCAAACACAAACCACGGCCCTTTTCCCTGGAAGTAAAACTGACTGCCCGTCTCTGGCTGGCAGATTGCAGGAGCCACTTGCCTCTATCAATCCAGCCCGACTCGACACTGGTGCCACCTTTCATCTGGGAACCATCCTGCGTATCGTGGATTTTCAGGAGCCAGCCGGCCACTGCCAGCCACAGGCCCCCGAAACACAACCCCGGCCCTTTTCCCTGGAAGTAAAACTGACCCGCCCGTCATCTGGCTGGCAGATTGCAGGAGCCACTTGCCTCTATCAATCCAGCCCGACTCGGTACTGGTGCCACCTTTCATCTGGGAACCATCCTGCGTATCGTGGATTTTCAGGAGCCAGCCGGCCACTCCAGCCACAGGCCCCCAAACACAAACCACGGCCCTTTTCCCTGGAAGTAAACTCACCCTGCCCGCATTTTGGCTGGGAGATTGCAGGAGCCACTTGCCTCTATCAATCCAGCCCGACTCGACTGGTGCCACCTTTCATCTGGGAACCATCCTGCGTATCGTGGATTTCAGGAGCCAGCCGGCCACTCCAGCCACAGGCCCCCAAACACAAACACGGCCCTTTTCCCTGGAAGTAAGACTACCTGCCCGTCATCTGGCTGGCAGATTGCAGGAGCCACTTGCCTCTATCAAACCAGCCCGACTCGGCACTGGTGCCACCTTTCATCTGGGAACCATCCTGCGTATCGTGGATTTTCAGGAGCCAGCCGGCCACTCCCAGCCACAGGCCCCCAAACACAAACTACGGCCCTTTTTCCCTGGAAGTAAAACTGACCTGCCCGTCATCTGGCTGGCAGATTGCAGGAGCCACTTGCCTCTATCAATCCAGCCCGACTCGACACTGGTGCCACCTTTCATCTGGGAACCATCCTGCGTATCGTGGATTTTCAGGAGCCAGCCGGGCCCCTCCCAGCCACAGGCCCCCAAACACAAACCACGGCCCTTTTCCCTGGAAGTAAGACTGACCCGCCGCTCTGGCTGGCAGATTGCAGGAGCCACTTGCCTCTAAAAAAAACCAGCCCGACTCCCGGGACTGGGGCCACCCTTTTAAACTGGGAAAACCCTCCTGCGTATCGTGGATTTTCAAAGGGG
>NW_026994467.1:0-6564 GCF_028769735.1 Zonotrichia leucophrys gambelii
CAAGCCCCGACCTACCGGCTTAACGACAACTCACCGGCCCGCGGCATTGCAGAACTTCCCTTATCAAACCAGCCCGACTCGGCTGGTGCCACCTTTTCTGGGAACCATCCTGCGTATCGTGGATTTTCAGGACCAGCCGGCCACTCCCAGCCACAGGCCCCGACACAAACCACGGCCCTTTTCCCGGAAACAAAACCACTGCCACATCGGCTGAGATTGAGGAGCCACTTGCCTTCAACAGCCCGACTTGGCACTGGTGCACCTTCTCTGGAACCATCCTGCTATCGTGGATTTTCAGGAGCCAGCGCCACCCAGCCAGGCCCCAAAAAACACGGCCTTTCCTGGAAAAAACTACCCCCTCTGGCTGGCAATTGCAGGGCACTTCCTATCAAACCACCCCTGACTGGTCCACTCATCGGGACCACCTGTCGTGATTTTCAGTGCCGGCACCCCCAGCCCGCCAAACACACTGGCCTTTCCCTGGAATAACTCTGCACTTCTGCTGATTCAGCACTGCCTCCATCAACGCCCACTGACTGGCCACTTTTCTGGACCATCCTGCACGTGGTCAGAGCAGGCCGCCTCAAAGCCCCACAAACCTGGCTGCTGGCAACAACTACGCCCGCCTGCTGGAATTCGGAGCCACTTCCCTACAACGCCCGACTGACGGTGCCACCTTATCACTGGCCCCTCTATCGGGATTTCAGGCCACGCCATCCCAGCCCGCCGGCACATCGGCCTCCTGCAATACGACTGCCGGGCCACTCAACTGGACAACCACTTGGCTTTTCAGACAGCCACTGGCACTGATGCCACCTACGAACCCTTCTGATTCAGACCAGCCGCCCCTGCACGGCAAACCACGGCCCTTTTCAACACGGCACCCCTCTCTGGCAATGCGAGCTTCCTCATCAACACCGCCCGTCGAATCAACTTCTCTGGAACACCCGTATCGGTTTTCAGCGGCCATCCGCCCAGGTCCAACCGACACCAGGCCTTTCCTGGAAACAAAACTACGCCTTTGCTGGAACAGACACTCCCTTCGCCAACACAGCCCGCTCCATGGCACTTCACTGGATCCTGTCATCGGGATTCGAGCCAGCCGCACTCCCAGCAGCCCCAACAAACCACCTTCTGGCTTTTCAAACCGCCCTCCCGCTGCAGATGCAGGAGCACCCTTCCATGCGACTTAACCACTGATGCACTTTATTGACACCGTTGTTCAGACCACGCACTCACACAGCCCAAAACGCTTCTGAAACCCTCCTCTGCATGCAGAGCTCCTAACCCACTGGTGCACTTTGACCTCATGTTCAACCCCACCCCACAGCCCAAACACGCCTTCTGAAAACCCCTTGGCATGCGGACTCTTATAACGCATCAGCCACTCATTGACACTATCGTTTACCCACCACACAGCCAAACACCTTTTCCAACACCCCCTTGTGAATAGGACCTCCATCAACACCGAGTGCACTTCGACCTCTCATGGTTGAGCGCCACAGCCAAAACACCTTCCTGAAACGCCTTCGCAGATAGACATTCCATCACCCACGCCTGTCACTTCGACACGCAGATTCAGACACGCACTCAGCACACCAAAAAACGCTTCTAATAAAACACCCTTGCAATTGCGACACTGCTTCACGCCCGATCACGGTGCCACTTCACGAACACGATTTCGCACGCCCCACCCACCCAAAACCGCCCTTCGAAAACTTGTGAGATTGACCTTCTCACACCTCAGTGCACTATCACTCTTAGTTCAGACACGCACTCCCACAGCCAAAAGCCTTCTAAAAACCCCTTGCGATAGGACACTCCTCAACCAATCACGGCACTTCGACTCGTTGATTTCGCACCGCACACCACCCAAAACCCTTTCGAAAACTCCCTCTGCTGAATGAACATATAACCACGATTTCCCTGGAAAAACTACCGCCCGCTTTGGCTGGCAGATTGCAGAGCCATCTCTATCAAACCAGCCCGATCATGTGCACCTTTCATCTGGGAACCATCTGTATCGTGGATTTTCAGGAGCCAGCGCCTCCAGCCACAGCCCAAAAACACGCCTTTCCCTGAAAAACACCCCGTTCTGGCTGGCAGATTGCAGGAGCCACTTCTATCAAACCAGCCCGACTCGGCACTGGTGCCACCTTTCATCTGGGAACCATCCTGCGTATCGTGGATTTTCAGGAGCCAGCCGGCCACTCCCAGCCACAGGTCCCCAAACAAACTACGGCCTTTTCCCTGGAAGTAAAACTGACCTGCCCTCATCTGGCTGGCAGATTGCAGGAGCCACTTCCTCTATCAAACCAGCCCGACTCGCACTGGTGCCACCTTTCATCTGGGAACCATCCTGCGTATCGTGGATTTTCAGGAGCCAGCGGCCACTCCCAGCCACAGGCCCCCAAACAAATACTACGGCCCTTTCCTGGAATAAAAACTGACCTGCCGATCTCTGGCTGGCAGATTGCAGGAGCCACTTGGCTCTATCAAACCAGCCCGACTTGGCACTGGTGCCACCTTTCATCTGGGAACCATCCTGCGTATCGTGGATTTTCAGGAGCCAGCCGGCCACTCCCAGCCACTGGCCCCCGAACACAACCAGGCCCTTTTCCCTGGCAAAAAACTACCGCCCCTTCTGGCTGGCAGATTGCAGGAGCCACTTGCCTCTATCAAACCAGCCCGACTTGGCACTGGTGCCACCTTTCATCTGGAACCATCCTGCGTATCGTGGATTTTCAGGAGCCAGCCGGCCACTCCCAGCCACAGGCCCCCAACAACAACTACGGCCCTTTTCCCTGGCAAAAAACTACCGCCCCGCTTCTGGCTGGCAGATTGCAGGAGCCACTTGCCCTATCAAACCAGCCCGACTGACTGGTGCCACCTTTCATCTGGGAACCATCCTGCGTATGTGGATTTTCAGGAGCCAGCCGGCCACTCCCAGCCACAGCCCCAACACAAACCACGGCCCTTTCCCTGGAAAAAACTACCGCCCCTTCTGGCTGGCAGATTGCAGGAGCCACTGCTCTATCAAACCAGCCCGACTGGCACTGGTGCCACCTTTCATCTGGGAACCATCGCGTATCGTGGATTTTCAGGAGCCAGCCGCCACTCCAGCCACAGGCCCCAACACAAACTACGGCCTTTTCCCTGGAATAAACTGACCTGCCCTCTCTGGCTGGCAGATTGCAGGAGCCACTTGCCTCTATCAAACCAGCCCGACTGGCACTGGTGCCACTTTCATCTGGGAACCATCCTGCGTATCGTGTCCCCAAACAAAAACTACGGCCCTTTTCCCTGGAAGTAAAACCGACCTTCCCGTCATCTGGCTGGCAGATTGCAAGAGCCACTTGCCTCAATCAGTCCAGCCCGTCTTGGCACTGGTGCCACTTTTCATCTGGGAACCATCCTGCGTATCGTGGATTTTCAGGAGCCAGCCGGCCACTCCCAGCCACAGGCCCCCGAACACAAACCACGGCCCTTTTCCCTGGCAAGAAAACTCACCTCCCGCTTCTTGCTGGCAGATTGCAGGAGACACTTGACTCTATCAAACCAGCCCGACTCGGCTCTGGTGCCACCTTTCATCTGGGCACCATCCTGCGTATCGTGGATTTTCAGGAGCCAGCCGGCCACTCCCAGCCACAGGCCCCCGAACACAAACCACGGCCCTTTTCCCTGGCAAACAAAACTCACCCGCGCCGCTTCTGGCTGGCAGTTTGCAGGAGCCACTTGCTCTATCAATCCAGCCCGACTCAGCACTGGTGCCACCTTTCATCTGGGAAACATCCTGCGTATCGCGGATTTTCAGGAGCCAGCCGGCCACTCCCAGGCACAGGCCCTCAAACACAAACTACGGCCCTTTTCCCTGGAAGTAAAACTGACCTGCCCGTCATCTGGCTGGCAGATTGCAGGAGCGACTTGGTACTATCAAACCAGCCTGACTTGGCACTGTTGCCACTTTTTATCTGGGAACCATCCTGCGTATCGTGGATTTTCAGGAGCCAGCCGGCCACTCCCAGCCACAGGCCCCCAAACACAAACTACGGCCCTTTGCCCTGGCAAAGAAAACTTACCCACCCTGCTTCTGGCTGGCAGATTGCAGGAGCCACTTGCCTCTATCAATCCAGCCCGACTCGGCACTGGTGCCACCTTTCATCTGGGAACCATCCTGCGTATTGTGGATTTTCTGGAGCCAGCCGGCCACTCCCAGCCACATGCCCCCGAACACTAACTACGGCCCTTTTCCCTGGAAGTAAAACTGACCAGCCCGTCATCTGGCTGGCTGATTGCAGCAGCCACTTGCCTCTATCAGTCCAGCCTGTCTTGGCACTGGTGCCACCTTTCATCTGGGAACCATCCTGCGTATCGTGGATTTTCAGGAGCCAGCCGGCCACTCCCAGCCACAGGCCCCCGAACACAAACTACGGCCCTTTTCCCTGGCAAACAAAATTCACCCGCCTTGCTTCTGGCTGGCAGATTGCAGGAGCCACTTGCCTCTATCAAACCAGCCCGACTCGGCACTGGTGCCACCTTTCAGCAGGGGACCATCCTGCGTATCGTGGATTTTCAGGAGCCAGCCGGCCACTCCCAGCCACAGGTCCCCGAACACAAACCACGGCCCTTTTCCCTGGCAAACAAAACTCACACGCCCTGCTTCTGGCTGGCAGATTGCAGGAGCCACTTGCCTCTATCAGTCCAGCCCTTCTTGGCACTGGTGCCACCTTTCATCTGGGAACCATCCTGCGTATCGTGGATTTTCAGGAGCCAGCCGGCCACTCCCCGCCACAGGTCCCCAAACAAATACTACGGCCCTTTTCTCTGGAAGTAAAACTGACCTGCCCGTCATCTGGCTGGCAGATTGCAGGAGCCACTTGCCTCTATCAATCCAGCCCGACTCGGCACTGGTGCCACCTTTCATCTGGGAACCATCCTGCGTATCGTGGATTTTCAGGAGCCAGCCTGCCACTCCCAGCCACAGGCCCCCAAACACAAACTACGGCCCTTTTCCCTGGCAAACAAAACTAACCCACCCCACTTCTGGCTGGCAGATTGCTGGAGCCACTTGTACTATCAAACCAGCCTGACTTGGCACTGCTGCCACTTTTCATCTGGGAACCATCCTGCGTATCGTGGATTTTCAGGAGCCAGCCGGCCACTCCCAGCCACAGGCCCCGAACAAAAACCACGGCCCTTTTCCCTGGCAATAAAAACTACCCGCCCGTCTCTGGCTGGCAATTGCAGGAGCCACTTGCCTTATCAATCCAGCCCGACTCGGCACTGGTGCCACCTTTCATCTGGGAACCATCCTGCGTATCGTGGATTTTCAGGAGCCAGCCGGCCACTCCCAGCCACAGGCCCCAAACACAAACTACGGCCCTTTTCCCTGGAAGTAAAACTGACCTGCCCGTCATCTGGCTGGCAGATTGCAGGAGCCACTTGGTACTATCAAACCAGCCTGACTTGGCACTGCTGCCACTTTTCATCTGGGAACCATCCTGCGTATCGTGGATTTTCAGGAGCCAGCCGGCCACTCCCAGCCACAGGCCCCCAAACACAAACTACGGCCCTTTCCCTGGCAAACAAAACTTACCCCACCCGCTTCTGGCTGGCAGATTGCAGGAGCCACTTGCCTCTATCAATCCAGCCCGACTCGGCACTGGTGCCACCTTTCATCTGGGAACCATCCTGCGTATCGTGGATTTTCAGGAGCCAGCCGGCCACTCCCAGCCACAGGCCCCCGAACACAAACTACGTCCCTTTTCCCTGGCAAAGAAAACTCACCCACCCTGCTTCTGGCTGGCAGATTGCAGGAGCCACTTCCCTCATCAAACCAGCCCGACTCGGCACTGGTGCCACCTTTCATCTGGGAACCATCCTGCGTATCGTGGATTTTCAGGAGCCAGCCGGCCACTCCCAGCCACAGGCCCCCAAACAAACACTACGGCCCTTTTCCCTGGAATTAAAACTGACCTGCCCATCTTCTGGCTGGCAGATTGCAGGAACAACTTCTCCATATCAAACCAGCCCGACTTGGCACTGGTGCCACCTTTCATCTGGGAACCATCCTGCGTATTGTGGATTTTCAGGAGCCAGCCAGACACTCCCAGCCACAGGCCCCCGAACACAAACCACGGCCCTTTTCCCTGGCAAACAAAACTCACCCGCCCCTCTTCTGGCTGGCAGATTGCAGGAGACACTTGCCTCTATCAAACCAGCCCGACTTGGCACTGCTGCCACCTTGGGTCTGGGAGCCATCCAGCGTATTGTGGATTTTCAGGAGCCAGCCGGCCACTCCCAGCCACAGGTCCCCAAACATAATCTACGGCCCTTTTCCCTGGAAGTAAAACTGACCTGCCCATCATCTGGCTGGCACATTGCAGCAGCCACTTGGTAATATCAAACCCGTCCAACTTGGCACTGGTGCCACCTTTCATCTGGGAACCATCCTGCGTATCGTGGATTTTCAGGAGCCAGCCGGCCACTCCCAGCCACAGGCCCCCGAACACACACCACGGCCCTTTTCCCTGGCAAACAAAACTCACCCGCCCTGCTTCTGGC